>NC_089724.1:33021971-33179221 GCF_035083965.1 Branchiostoma lanceolatum
TGTAATTGGACGTATTTTATGTAGGGATTACAATGGATAAAAGGTGGATCAGTACGGATAGCAATTTCGGAGAAATACTGGCCCCATCGTGATGACTCAGTCAACTTGAGGGTGGCGGATTCATCCAACCGTGATCTTGAAATGGACCCTTTACGTTTTGGCCAACTATCAACGTAGGTCGTAAAGTTCCTGGACATTTTCAGGCTGGCGTCCGTCCAGGTTTTTTTTTTTTTTCACCGTGACCGTTGAGAGACCGTTGAATAGTGAAAAAATTGAAAGATGTCCCAACTTTTTTTTTTCAGTCAGTGATCAATGGTCTCCAATATCTTCCAATGATCTCGTTGATCTTTTCAATAATCTTTCAATGATTTTCAATGCCTTTGATGATCTTTCACTGATCTTCAATGACTTCCAATCATCTTTAACTTGTCTCCAAGGTCATCCAAAGATCTCTCAAATATCATTCAATGACTCCGTGACCAAGGTTTTTGGTCGCTCATCATTGAGATAATTGAAAGATCATTCATCATTGGAAGACCTTGAAGAACATAGAGGGCTTACCAAAAGGCAGTTGAGGAATGCAAATATTTGGACACTAAACGGTTTTCCAACAGCCTTCCACCTGGATAAATGGGGCCTATTGCGTTTAATATTGCATCTTTTTCAACAGGTAGTATGTGATAGCATTGCCTTCAAAATCACCACAGCCAATGCACCAGCTGGTCGTTTGGTTGACTTACCGGAGAAACTGGTCCGTTCGTCATTACGTGAGCAGAACGTTTATACCAGTACTATGGGATGGTGACTGTATTGGCGAAGGTGTCATCCAGGTAGAAAGTTATATTCAACAATCATTATGTAACCATCCGGGCAACAACCCCACCCTTGACAATGACTCGGAATAATACGTCAGATTCCGTGCACGCATTGGCATCAGACTATTACCCTGTTTGATCAACCGAAAACACCACAAATCGTTTTCCATATCTTGGTCCAAGCGCAATTTATCTTCATTTCTGAGAAAGTAGGTTTCGAAGACCCTAGGACAAGATGCACTAGGAACTGAATGTCAATAGCCTTGCAAACGTACTATACAGCAGGTGCTACGGAATGTATGAGTTTACCATGTAGTGGGTTGGCCTGCATATACTTGGATATCTCAAACTTTTTGATAAAAAAAAGGTATAAGCCACGTCGGTGATGAACTTTAGCAAGCTGATCAAATAATCACCGCTGAAAAATGAAAATGACAAAATTTCAATGACATATGCAATATCGAATAACAATACATGTGGACTGGGCAGTCCGATATAGAATAGAAGGTGTAAAACAACATCATATTCACAATTGTGAATTGTGTTTTGAAGGGTTCGAAACCGTAGCTACCTTACAAAGGTTCAGTCAAATCTAACGCGTCTCGAATGTACAGTCCATTTTGGTTAAAATCGAATTTTTGGTTAAAATTCGAAGTTTCTTACGACAGGAAAGGTGAGTAGCAGGCTTGTTCGGGTAGATTGTTCGTGTCGAGTATAAAGCCTACTATAGGCAGGAACCTGTCTTTTGCAGAGAGGGTTTGCTCGTTGGTGATTTGTAGGCAGGTCAGTGTAATATATAATAGAAAACGGCTGACGGTTTTGCATCGCCACCCGCGGATACAGCATTGGCTTCGGACTACAAAACGTGTAAATAAACTTTCATTTAAGCTGCCAGTACCAATGCGACCAGTTCCAGTGATGTGTCGCATAAGAATAAGGTCAAACACTAAGGGGCCAAAATCAACATTGACCTACGACTTCGGAACACCTACCCACATACAAAATGTCATTGCAATCCATCCAGATGTTCTTAAATCATGTTGAACAAGAATATATATGGAAACACTATTACACACACTGACATAAACACAGGCAGACGCGCCAAAACAATACCTCCATTTTTCACGGAGGTAATGAAAGGCTTTTAGCATCGAGTTGTGGCGCGAAGCGGCATCTCAAGCTTGCATGTAACCAGGGAGAGAGCTATTTCTTAGAAGCCCGCATTATCTCTTGTTAGTCTTCCCTCCTTCGGATTCCTCGTTGTGTTTTGAATGCCTTTGATAACATTTGTCAGTATGTTTTAGTACTATACAACGGAATTACTGTACAACCACGCGGTCGCTTTTGTTGGGATTAATCTGATAACCTTTGGAAGCCGGATGTCCTTAAAATGTGCTTTCAAAATACACCGGAGAATTACTGAGCTGTCGCATTTGGAACGGCTGCATCTGATCAAAATTCATGTCTACTCTGTGTGTTTCTTTCCTCGGAATGTACAAAATAGTTACTGTATTCCAGTGATATCGCGTCTGTAAAAATTGAATCTAATCATACAGTGTACCCGATGGCTGTATGGAACTTGGAAAGATGGAGTTGGAAAATACCAATGAATGCCGTCCTATTACATTCGTGAAAAAATTATTTGATGTTCTTGTCCACCGAATGTTTCTATCAATATGACACTTGATCAGATGCTCCTTTAAAACACGAGATAACAACATGACTGTGCTATCAATGTTATGAAATGCATTTGATTTTTACCCATCAAATGTCTATATATATGAAGCATTGTTAGATGATTTATGAAATATTTTTAAGAAGAATGATATTATTGTACTATCGCATTTCTAAACTTTATCTGATTGTTTGTGCCCATGTAAGGCCTACGTCTACACGGAGCTTGTCTGACTAATGTCTATATATATCAAGTATTCCTATATGATTTATGAAATATCTTTAAAAAAGAGCTACTATCGCGATTTTCAAATCATATCTGATTTTATTTGTGCCTAATATCTACATGGAGCTTCTTCATATTCTCTTATAACATACAAAAGAATCACATCCCTGCACTGATATGATTGCCTTCGCTCGAACTTGCGGCGCTGAAATGGCCGAATGTCCCTCTATATATGCAATCGTTGGTGCTATTTGACCAGAATTGGGTGATGCCCCCCCGGCTGATGAAGTTTGGCCTATACCTCTCGCACGTAGGGTGCTATGTAATTGTCTAATACATCCCCGTGGATCAGAATCATGGAAGGGTGCCGTCATGTCAATTTTGCCAGCGCTTATTTCTACTGGTATACCTCTCATGTTTCAAGGGTACGGTGTCTTCAAATATAGAAATCGATTGGGCTGCGGCTGCACTGAAGTGTTTTTTTTTTTTTTAAGATTACAAAACTATGTCGAAAACAGGTGACAAACAAGCTGCTAGTGGGCCGAAAACCATAAGTCCATACACCACTTCTTCCTTGCACCAAAATCTCACAAAGTACCTTAGCATGTCCAGGACAAGAAAATACAAAAACCAAAAGTTCTGCTTCATTATCAAGGTTGCACACCAAGCGGTTCAAAAATCGACCTTGACCTTTGATTTCCCAACACCATTCTATACATCCCCCTCCCCTTTGTTCTCTTTAACACAACTGTTTGAGAAAATGATTTTTAATTACTATATATAGGCAAGTGTAAAATACCTAGTTGGGAAAGGTAGATATAATTATGCTGAAAAGCTTCTATGTGTGTATTTTCCCACTGAATCCAATAGTTAAGGCCTCATATGGTCACAGGCATGTCTACCGTGTAGTAGGAAATATAAGACAGGAAATGTGACAACCTTTGATAACCAGGAATCTTTGACCTAACTTCCTGCCAGTGCCCTGTGCGATGTGTGTAGTATGTGAAACATAAATAACTGTGGAAACACAAACGGACAGACATACACACTCAAAACAATCAAATCCATACCTTCGCTTCAAGGATGCAAAAAATGACCTTGGATTTTTGTGATAATTTTCTCTTATCTTTACTGCCAGACGACATCCAGTTGTTTACCCCCACATGTTGACAGTAGGTGTTGCTGACAGATTCATAATGTCTCTTGACCCTTATAACCTGATCATTCGACTTGCCTGGGATGTGGGATATTTTTTGGAGAGCGGAAACATAAACATACATACGTACAGACAGACAAGCAAACAAACACACCACTAAACTGATAACTTTACTTGGGACCGGAAGAAAAGAAATTGTAGAAACTAAAACTTTACACCCGACGGTCACCGTTTGGTCTGAATACCGCCGCTTATGGTTATCACAAGACTGGTGACTCATAATCTATTGTTCCTCGTGGAGCACTTAATGATGTGTACAAAGAGCCGACAAGCCGCCCCCTTAAGGTTTAAAGGCACCATCAAACACAAAAGCACCTTAAGAGCTTTAACAAGAGCAATAAAAGCAGTATATCATAACAATATTACCCGCAGGCACGACATGCTTATACGTAAGTTAAATCAAATAAATGAGGGGCTTCAATCACAGGGTTATAGGCAACATCAAACACCAAGATCCTTATATTCATTTAAAGGTCATTACTAAAAGGCTACGTTGACTTATATGGATGACACCCGCACAAGAGCATCAATTTTCGTCCGTTTCTAAAATATGATCGATATGGCAGCCATACTGTAAATTTTACAAAGAAGCTGGAAAATCGGTAAATACATGCCGTAAATTGCAAAAGAAAATATTGGGAAAGGGTTACTAATGTTTAACAATGTATTTCGAGGCATGAGCGAAGTCTTCCAAGAAGATGTGAAAGAACAAAAATAAGGAAGCTTTTTTTGGCCCAACTTTCCTTCGCACGCTCCCATGACATTTGAAGTGCCCAGTAGATGGCAGACATATAATGAAATCAGTATGATCTAATGCCCATGCATCATAACAATATTGTCCACAGGCATGACATGAATGAATTATACTCATCCCTAATCTAATCAAGGCAAACAGCGCGTTCGTGTATGAAAGATAACATGGAGTTGAAGGTCCCTGTGATTGACAGAACTTTGAAAATATGAACAGCTGCAACCGCCAGATATACCCGACCTTCAGTTGTTAATCTGGATAACTAATGCATCGGTCTAAATAACGACCCGTCCATGTGGCACGAGTTATTTCTCTTCTCTACCGACACAATATTCGCAAATTTTCCGTCGTGTGTAAAGTTGTCGTAATATTTTAACAGGGAGGGGTTGCTAGGCCCTTAGGCCATGCCCTTCAACGTGCTTAAGGCACCTATTCAAACACTGAACCCCCTTTTACGTCCCTTTCTGAAGACGGGTGCAGCCCCAACCGAGATGCTCTTCCCAGGTATGAACCGAGGTCTCCCAGTTACCAACTAATTGGCACCAGGAGCTCAACTGTACATGTGATGCTGCTATCAGTTCAGCTACAGGGACATCCCCGCATCTTACTACCAGTAACAGCATCCAGGAGATCATTGATAAGGTTGGACAATAGAAGACCCAAGATTGATCCATGGGGTACCCCTATGTTGATTGCAATAGGATCTGATGTACACCAGTTAAGTTACACATATTATTGTGGATGTATTTTTTCATTCAATATATGTTAAGTTATTTTTGTATCCTGATTTGTAATGATTTGTAAAAGCTCCCTTGGAAATCAGTTTCTCAGTTAACTGAAGGGACTACCCTTAAGATTAAAAGATAAATAAATAAATGAATTTGCCAAAAAGTGACCTACCTGATATGATCCAAACCACAGACACTAACATCAGCATGACGCGAGACGTTCGGTGAACTCGGTAGGATAGTGGATGAGATATTGCCAGGTATCTGCAAAACAAATATGGACAATTTTGAGATTTTGTGTAAAACATTGTTCTGACCTTCCAAAAAGTTGTGCGTATATGTGTGTGTGTGTGTGTGTGTGTGTGTGTGTGTGTGTGTGTGTACTTGCGTGCTCCAATTGTCAGAGTAAGATATAAAGACAAAGTTTCAGGACCCAAAAACGTTTTTAAAGTTAGACCCCCCCCACACACAAAATCGAGAAAATACTGTTGATACCCTGTTTTGGATACATTCTGAAAGAGTGTTCAGTTTTTAAAGTGGAAGAAGAAGAAGAAAGAAAACATTGATTGATAACTAATACAGGCACCTTTGACTTTTACTCCCTGTCACTCTACGTGTGACGTGACTTTCATCTTAAAATAAGTGCACAAACAGACAAGCAAACAAAAAGACAAAAAGAAGACAATACCTCCGTTCACAGAGTAAAAGGAGAATAATATGCTATTAGGATTGCTCCTGAAGCGTCGCCAAAAACATACAGAGAAAGAGAGGGAGAGAGAGTATGTGTATGCATCATTCCGTATGTCAAGGTGTTATTACAAATTGATGTGATATTTTCCAGCTTCTTAATCTACAACCACAGTGAAAGTATTACGTTTTTATGATCAACTTTCAAATCCCAGATTATCTGTCAAAATGTTCTTTTATTACGTCTGCCATACAATAGCCTCTAATCGTGTCATAAATATATATGACATAATCAGATTAGCATACATGTTACTGTCAACGGGCGATCGTAAGAACAACGACTTGGATAATAAATAAGTCTTTATCTGCTATCCAATTTGTAATATTCAATGGAATGGTTTTAGCCTTCCCTTATATTAGTGTACATGAATCTATGTACAGAATCCATCCATCGGTCCATATATCCATCCATCCATCCATCCATATTCATTCGTCCATGTAATCGTTGATGGAATAGCCTTGGAAAATGCAGGCATGGCTAAATTGTGTACCTTATTCATTTTCCGTGGCCCTCTATACTCAATAAACTGGATACGATTGCCTCTCAAGGATTCTGAAAATTACTTCTTTCCAGATCAGACCAGTTGTTTGAAATACATTCCAATTTCCGCATGTTGCAGTGTCTTGCAGCCAACCGTAGCTCAACGGGTGCGAAAAACGACATTCCATTTGCAAAGCTGTTTCGAGAATGACACATTGACGCGACATCTTTGAAACGACTTGACGACACCATCCCATCTCCTTTGATGTCACACTGTAAAACCAACCCGTTATGGTTATCAACTTATTTTGTGTGTGGAGAATGAGGAACGGCAGCTTTAACTTAGACGGTAAAATAACAGCATTTTCGGTCGTAAAGGTAAATACTTATCAAAGTTTATGTGATTACCTCTTACCTAGCCTGACTTGATCACGCTTCTAGCAGCCCTTCCAGTAGCTCCCAGAAGCTTGATGGGGCATGGCTAATTAACACCACCTCTATGTCAGAAGAACTGGGGACCTACTAATCCTGTTGATTTACGCATGCATGTTCATATATGTGTTTACAATAGTCCATGCGAGCCTGAGAACTGTCGGGTTGTGGTGGTGTAACGGTGATTACTGGTTTCCATATTGACAGAGAACCATGATCTACCATTTTGGACTGATGTTATAGTGACAAAGACTCCTAGACTCCTGTTGGCACTTCTACTAACTAACTATTTTTTTTATTTTCAAATCAGTCTACTGGGTCAGAGGTGTTCACAAGCTGTCACAAAAGGAGCCAGATAAGCCCCTGAACTGCCTGTCTGTTGATATATTTTTTTAATGGAATAGCCTGAAATCTGAAAAATGCCGGAGTAAACGGTTTAAATCGCACCCTTATCCATTTACGTCATGCCGATATCCAAATCCGTCACTGGACACATAGTATCTTCTAGACTACACCAGTTGTTTAAAATACATTCCAATTTCCGTTTGCTGCAGTGTCTTTCAGGCAACCGTAGCTCAACGGGTACAATGAAATGTAAAAAAAATACAATCGAAAAACGACATTCCATTTGCAAAGCTGCCGTAAGAATGACACATTGACGCAGTATCTTTGAAACGACTTGACGACATCTTCCCATGTCCTTTGATGTAACAATGTAAAACCAATCCGTTATAGTTATCACCCTGTGTTGTGAGTTAAGTATGATAACTGACAGCTTTAAACTAACACGGTAACATAAGATAGCATTTACAGTCGTAAAGGTAAATACCGATTAAAGTTTATGTGCTCGCCTCTTACCTAACCTGACTAAATCACGTTTCTAGCAGCTCTAACCACTGGGCAGGCCCCTAGGAGCGTGATGGGGCATTTCTGAGTCAGAAGAATTGCGGAACTACTTATCCTGTTAAGTTATGCATACATGAGCTAACAATGATAAAAGTCAGACTTGTTAAACTATTGGCTAGTGTTGGCATGGATGATGGTATGGCTGGTTTCCTGTGTTACACAATCTGCCACTGCCAGGGGCTAAAAGGACACCCTTCCCAAGGGATGGTGGCCGTTGACCTCTGTGCCAGGAGTCACCAATGACAGGCGCTGTTAACACCTCTCCATATCGACCAAGCTGCACACGTACAACCTTTCCGTCCTCTTAAGCTTGTACAGTGCTGAGACGTGGGCCCTGTCTTACAAAGACACTAGGACACAAACTAGATGCCTTCGATTGTCAGTGCCTGAGAAAGATCGAAAGCACCCGCTAGGATAACTTAATTTCCAACGAAACAGTTCGTCGCAAATCGCTAAACAACAGATGACCTTCTTGGGACGCGCTCCGGAGCGGTTCCCACTCAGATGTTTTTTACATGAAACTAATTGATATGCATGGATTGTTTAAGCAAACTGATAACATCGGAACCCGATCCGACATGGAAACGCCCGAGAGGTCAGGCAAGAGGAAGATAGAAAGACCTAATCTTCGATAGACTCCAAGGGCTGGGGTCACCAGAAATGACTGGAGGGTCTACGCCGAGAATAGACCAGCCTGACGAGCCCTTTGTATGTCTGCAGCCGCCATGCATCCGGCACTGATGCCTGCGAACAAGTGATTGATTGAGACACCAATAGGAGCTCATTATTGTTTCTCACGATGACAATTAGTCAAACAGGAGCTAAGTATTCTCTGAAACTCTGGTTACCAGCCAAAGCCTCCAACACCAAGGTAACAGACAGATATGAGTCTTACAATAAATGGTAAGACTATTTAATAAGTTGTGATAAATTATCAGGATAGGGATGTTTCCAATTCTCCTGACTAATAGGTATTGGCTGCCAAGGTTCTAGGGACCAATTGCCTGCATTCAGAGGAGGCACGCAGCTATCTCATCCTTCCTTGCAATACACTTTCCACAATCCACATCCAAAATAGCTGATCATGACTGTGAGCAACGAGCATAAAGATTTGTCATATTGGCTTTGACAGTGCAGCAAGTGATATGATTTGATCAGTAATTTGATGAGTATTTTTATTTTCTTGAATTGTCAAAAGCCTAAAGTATACCATAAACTGTTTGACTTTTGTAGCTTCACAGCTATTTATCAATGATCTGTCTGGATCCCATGTTGGGGAATAGATTCTTTATTTTTTCATTTTAGCTATTTCTGAATCTTTAGGGTGGCCCCTTCAGCTAACTGAGTAACTGAAATCAAGGAGAGCCAGTACAAAATCATCACAAATCAGCATCTGAAAAGGATTACTTAGGTAAACATATACTTAATGAATCATAGAGGGAAAAAAATTACAACTGGATAAAATACATTTGAGAACCAGACTTTTCGAGCGCCCATCCGGCAGCTCTTTGTCAATGAGGAGAATGATGTTTGCTTTGAAATTTACGGAAGCATCAAGAATCTTCTTAAGTTCTATATAAACAAAAAAAGTAACGACTCCGACATCCAACGACCGTTCAACGGTCATCCAACAACCATTCTACGGTCATCCAACGACCATTCTACGGTCATCCAACGACGAATTCAGCGGAATCATACATTCACAACTAAATAACAGAAAGTAGTATCCACCAAACACAAGAGTAGCAAATTATTTTAAAATTTCAAAATAACTCTAAACAATGACATATAAAAATCATAAAACATGGTAATTCAACGGCCTGCAACGACCATTCAACAGCCATCCAACGACCAATTCAACGGTCATCCAACCACCAATTCACCGGTCATTCAACGCTTGACTTTTTTTTTTACCTATCTACGCTGATCATGCAGAGGTTGATGATTGAGGCTGTGCAGCAGAAGACGTCCACAGAGATCCATAGGTCACAGAGGGGCTTGCCAAGTCCCCACTTGCCCTCCAGCTCGTTGGTCAGCGACAATGGCATCACGGCCATGGCAACCAGCAGATCCGCAACGGCCTACGGATACAAAATGGTAGAAGAAAATAAATCGCTGTGAAATTTTGGCTGCAGTGGTGAAATGTCTTGTTACCTATTAGTGACTTTCTTTCTTTATCGCCACTCATTTTAGTTTGTATGTCATATAAAACTTTAAAGCACAAAACAATTTTAATTTAAAAGTATATTGATTTGCTACGACCTACAAATACAAAGTGGACAGTGGAAATGCTGAATATCGAAGAAAATTAGTCGCTATGAAATTGTATCTTTTGCGATGATTTTGATACCAATCGATGTCTGTCATTATCTATTACTAACTAGCTTAGTTTGTATACGTGTCTTATGATATCTTATAACCGTTTAGTAAAAATAATCAATTCTTTGACTTGCAACGGCCTAAAAATGCAAAACGGAATGCAAAAATGCTGAATATTCAGAAAAAAGGCAATCAAGTTGCTTCTGCTGCTAATGTATTATGTTTTTGTTATCCATTGTTTACTGTCGTCATTCATTGTCAAATGATTTAATTTGTCTTCGTTGTGTTAGATACCTCTTAGTTTAGATTTTATTTTATGAAACGCAGCTCTATGATTGGTAGGTGAGTGAGTGAGTGAGTGAGTGAGTGAGTGAGTGAGTGAGTGGAGCCGCGACACGTTGGCGACCTCGCTGCGTCCTAAATTGAATTTGAGTTAGCCTTGCCTTTACAATGGGAATGCCATACAAAACGTAAAATTATGACTAAAAAGACAAAAAATTACACAATTGCAAAGCGTAAATGATTCGTTTTTATCGATGGAATTCGTTTAGCACGGTGTCAAATCACTTGGTCGCAGCGAGGTCGCCGACGTATCGCGGGTCCAGTGAGAGGGGGGCTTCAGTGACTCCGTGACTCAACGAACGTTCAACCATTTTTTGCTCCGTTTGTCTCATCACCAAATGATCAAAAATACAGTCTAATACTTTAATACAAGAAACCTTGAAATAGTTTCATATGACTGGCACGGTGTCATTGAACTGCATAAGATAGAACATTTCTAGCCTAAATCATCTAGAACATCCAACAAAATTACGTACCCAAACTCAATAACAACTGCTGAGGTATTTCATAATCCAGGGTTGATTATGTCAAGCATTTACCATCAAATGTGCTTCTGCGCTATTTGGGACTACAAATTGTGATTTGTATTGGACTGTACATAATGCATGCTATCAATTATGCCTTCACTCAGTAATTACATTAAGTACCATATTCCCTATGGCACAATTTAGGTTATTGGCGAAAGACATCTACTCGTCTGGAAAATTAGACGTCTTTTAAAACGCTATTACTGTATCTGGCTATTAGGGTTTGTGCAAGCATACATAAAATCAATTATATAGTGTTATGGTATCGTTTTAGAACGATGACAATGAACCATAATTGTTCATTGCACTATTGTTCAATTACTGGATATGGTATTTATTAATGTGAATCAATAAATGGAAACTGTATCAAATCGCGATATTTAATTTGGGAAGTCATGTCCGTAGGTAAATGGATTCTAATAGGAGAGCAATTTGAACTTTATAATTCCACATTAAGTGAAACTAGAATCCAACAATAATTCAAGTTCTACAAAAAACGAGAAGTGCACAAGACGTTTGCTTTGACTGACAATAGTAGAGTTATGAATTCGCTTATTATAATATAGTCCCCTGGGATTTTCTCAATGCCTGGTAGCAGCCTTACAGCAGAGCTCTACTTTCTAAAATTAGTTGCTAACTTGGAGACACCGCTTTAATCCTGGGTCAAAGCATCCCGATTAAGCCCCCCTCTCACTGGACCCGCGGCACGCTGGCGGCGTCACTGCGACCTGAACTGGATTTGTGTTACCCTTAACTTTATAATGGAGATATCATTCAAAACGTACCAAAAAGACAACAAAACACACAAAGCTTAAAAAGATTAGTTTTTGTTGATGAAATTCGTTGAGTGCTTTGTCAATTCGATCGGCCGCAGCGACGCCGCCAGCGTGCCGCAGTGAGAGGGGGGCTTCAGGGTTGCAACCGTCTTTCGGGAGGGTGGTACAATGGGCCCGATGTGTTAACGTTCGCGACAAATGGCAAGAACTAGTACCCCCTCCCTGTAGAAATATATCCTGCTACAGAAACAGCAAAGAAAATTGCCTCCCTGCGTGCTACTAGGTGCTATAACGAATGAACGAACGGATCTATCTCTACTGATATCCTTCCCATTGTAAAGTGTTGGCAGTATAAAAGCAAGTATAAAAACTGCATGTGTAAAGTATTATAACGTGCTTAAACAATCCAGGCATATCAATTATTTTCATGTAAAATTTAATACAAGGACGACCAAAATGGAATTCAGCCCATTCACTGGACGTCACCTGAATAATGATTAGGCCTTTGGAAAAATCTTGTGTTTTCGGTAACCCGACCGAACCAAGCAAAACTTGCCAACCTCAGCCGGGGTGGGGGGTCGTCCGCAGAAAGGGGCTTAGCATTTTGCGATCCGACATCTGAGCGATTACAATTTTGTAGAATCTTTTTTTGAATACGTTCTTCTCATTTCTGTTGCAATAGAATATTGTACCATGTATATCTGTAATAAGATAAGATGTTGGAAATACCAGTGCTATGATGCATTTCAGTTTTATATTGTTTTAAGCAACATTCGTTGGAGACAAAATCCCTGCCCACCGACAGTCATAATTTCAAATATAATATTAATTACAAACATAGCATTGATTTCCCCTATGACTTGGGAATCAGCCAACAGCCACAGATGGTAATTCAGACCAAACATTCATGTGTTTGTGATTCATTCTATTACCTGCCACTGTTTTGATACAATTAATATGCTGTCGTGAGAAGAATGAAATAAACATAAAGGCATGGAATTTTATTAATAAAGTTCAAATTAGCTTCAATCCCCTAAACACCGTAATTAAATTAGGATCTACGGTCTAAATTGATTAGAAATATTATAGATGATGTCATTTGTGCTTTCAGCCTTGGCATGTTTCTGCGCTGTTTTGTCAGACTGGACCACATTGAAAATAACTTATCAATATAGAATGGGGCAACCCATTGCAGTAACTTGCAAATATGATAAGGATAAAGATAAAAACAAGGCTGTACGAAATATGCAGTACCTAGACATTGAACGGTTAACAAGGCACTGTTATAACAGCACCGAACTGATTGGAATAGGTTAAAATACTGTGATCACGATTCTATACATCTGTACATGTAACGTTATCTGTATATACCTCTGTTTTTCTTTCCCTAATTATATTTCTAATGTTTGTGCCCAGGGTTATCTGAAAAGCAGATCCGTAGATCTGAGGTGTACCCTGGTTAAATTAATACATTGACATTGAAATTAAAGTCAAGTCAAGATAGGACTATACCAGTCGGTGCACTTTAACAGAACTGTTATGCTACAGAAGGGCCAAACTTATATCATTCTTTCCGGCCCAAACAGTTATATATCCACCAGAAATCGTGACAATAGCATGTTCAAAACACGAGATATCGGAACTAGATGTTCCATAAATAACGGTAGGGGCCCCAAATATAATCATTTCGGAGTCTTCTCAAGACTTACCCACATACCAAGCAGCTACTAGAGATAATCCATTTAGGCATTCTTGAATTATCGTGTTCACACACATACACACACACACACACATACACACACACACACAGACACACACACACACACACAGACAAAGTTTAAAACTACTGAAAACATAATCATCTTGGCGTATGTAATCGATGAGCAAATAGCACCGGATAAGCCCCAAAAGCTCAGCCAATAAGCATGGTATGAACGCTACATATATTGCAACATATGCTATCACAAAAGCACATTGTTAGATCGCAATCATACATGAAAGCCTTATGCATCCCATATACACTGCTGTCCTAATGCCTGACCTACAACGGAAGTAAGGGCAGTTGCTATAGCAACGGGAATGCGAAGCATCTCGATGGCAGTAAGAAATAACATAAAGAACCTTATCAAAGAGCGAAGCCGTCAGTTCACTGAACTTTCAAAATGTCACACAAGCAATAGCTTGAAGTTTTATGGTAGCAGTTTACCGCGTGAGGTATAGTTATGTACCCGTGACTGCCTTTTTATGAACAAGTCAAAGCGCTCCGCTCAAGCTGCTCACGATGAATAAGATAGACGGTCTACATGAAAGATATGTTGATTAGAAAAGGTGACACGGCTCTGACCTGAAAGATGAGGTAGCCTAGCCGGTAGAAAAGAAAACCAATCTTAACACAAATCTGATCAAAGCGAAACTGAAAAGAACAACTGAGGGAGCAGAACGTAATTGCATTTCAGAAAGTTGTACAGGATCTGCTTACTATCATTAATCAAGCGGAATATAGAAATGAAAATAAAGTGTTTTAGGTTGTTTATGAAATAGGTACTGGTCTTTCATCAACATGAAGTTTGTTAATATTTGATTACGTTTAAAATTGTGCGTGATGTTTATTGCAATAGTGACGGTTCCAATAAATGGTACGTTCAGGTATGGGCGATTGGTTGCTTGATTGATCGACCGATTGATTGATTGTAACAAATTCACAACAGCGTCTCCCTTTGCTTTCGTTAGTGTCATTGCCTTTAACAGCAAGAATTTTTAATGCACTATATTTTTCAAAGTATCACAAACTTATAATCGTAAACATATAGCCGACTGTTTCAACGTGCTATTAGTACTACATTTTACTACATTTTGAAACAGAATCACAATTGCAGTTTTGCTACTTAGGTAACCATACTTCTACCTAAAAACGTCTCTTTGCTTATGTTGTCAGGAGACACGGAAAACTCTATCTATGCTTCATTTGCACGGCTTCTAGTACATGATGGACTTTTAATACCCTATTCCTTCGCCCGTTAAGCCTGAGTTATGTTTGCTGCGGCGATCAAAAGATCCATCCGCGTGTGAAAAGCTACAGCTGACTTATCCAGTCTCACGAGTAAACGATTATTCTGTATGTCCTTGCTTGCTCTTAATGAGGTGACTGTACTATTTTTGGTGACGAAATTGAACCGCTGTTATGTTTGAATCGTTGTTTTTAATTTTAGACCTTAGTTTTAGATCTAACCGAATGATTTCTCTTCTCGAGGTGTTATAACTCAACTCTTGGTATTTTTGGTCGCATAGAAAAATGTCAGTCGCTTGAATCGTTGCTTTGAATTTTTGTTTTAAAACTTGGCACTACGTTATTTTTCTACAAACCTTGTAAACCTGTTATTACCTCAGGAAACGAGGTGAGTGACCTCCAAAAGGAGCACTGTTTTTGTTTGTGTCTGTGTGTGTGTTTGCACCTATAATTTAAGTTCTTTTTGATGGATTTGTTTGATTCTTGGCGTGTTTTTAGCTAATGACGATTGTGATTTTGGGCACCATTTTCAGTTGTTTGAGAATTAGAGATCGACACACAAAGTCAGTGTGGAACAGCCCTTAAAATCACTTGTCTTTTGCCTAATAGGGACCTTTTTTTTATACAAGCTGGGGTTAATTGAATAATCACCAAGCATAGGTAAGGCTTCAGCTTGCTACACTGCTTTGGTTGCTGTCTAATGTTAGAATAAACAACTACCGAGACAGAAGTGGAAACAGGTTTGAAAGACATTCTTGGTGAAGCCCCCCTCTCACTGGACCCGCGGCTCGATGGCGGCGTCGCTGCGGCCGATCCAATTGACAAAGAAGTGAACGAATTTCATCGACAAATAAACGAGTCTTTCTAAGCTTTGTGTGTTTTGTTGTCTTTTTGGTCACACTTGTACGTTTTGAATGATATTCCCATCATAAAGTCAAGGGTAACACAAATCCAGTTTAGGACGCAGCAACGCCGCTTGCGTGCCGCGGATCCAGTGAGAGGGAGGCTTGACGAGAGTAGCAAACACCTTACCCACATCGCAAACACTATAACTCTTCTGTAGAAATATAAGCATGGAATTCTGGATTGGGAAGGGGGTAGAATTTATTAAAAAGATAAACCAGAGGCTATATCTAGAGAAATTGACTTAAAATAGACTCTGGGTTATCCGTCTCTTTCAAGATATGTGATAACAAAACAACGTGGCCGTATCTACATGTAAGGAATGACTGCGGTGTCTGCACATGATAAGGCATTCTACACAGTTTTAAAGGTCCGGTGAGGTCGCGGATGTTCGCTCTGGGGAGGGGGGGGGTAGGTGTCAACGACAAGACTAAGTATGCGTCAAACAGTTTCGCGTAAAGGTTAGATACAATTTCCGTCGACTGGTTCTATTGTGTAAAAGGGGAAAATGTCATATCTAGACGTCATATCAAAATATGAACGGAACTTATCAAGCAAGATGTAAACGACCCTCAGGGGCATTTCCGGGCGAGAGTGGGAGGAAAGCGATGAAAATCTTTTGGGATCTTAGCCCCGAGTACCAAAGGTCTGTATCGCATATAATAGTCTAGAGTATAGAGGTCTCACCATCAGTACTAATTTGAATGAAGACAGAAGACACTCTCTCGTCTGTACTTACGCACACACACAAAGTCACACCCACCCACACCTACATGCACGCCGAGAGAGAGAGAGAGAGAGAGAGAAAGAAAAAACGCACCCAAACACACTCACATACACCCCCACACACATGCACACACACACACATGCACATCGAGAGAGAGAGAGGGAGAGACGCACTCAAATGCACACATACACACACACACGCATGCATACACACCGACAGAGAGAAAGAGAGAGAGAAACGCACTCAAACGCACACACACACAAACGCACACCGAGAGAGAGAGAAACACACTCAAACACACACACACACACACACACACACACACACACACACACACACACACACACACACACACACACACATATGCACAGCGAAAGAGGGAGAGAGAAAACGCACGAAAACACACACACACACATGCACAGCGAAAGAGACAGAGAAACACACAAATACATACACACACACACACATACAAAAATACACACAAAACGTGTTCCTTCCCCCACTCAAAATGATATACACAGTCCATCACATAAATCTTTAAATCCCATGTGAAGTGCTGCAGCTGACTTATCCAATCTCACAACTAAATGATTCTTTTGATCTCGCTTTTTCTTTATGAGGTGACTGAACTATTTTTGGTCACATAGAAAGAAATGACTTCATCACTCGCGATCGCTTGTGTCGTTGCTGTGGCTCTTTGTTTCTTATCTGCCCTTTCTTTCTTTCTTTCTCTTTACGGGGTATTCCGCTGTACCTCTCGCTATTGTTGGACAGAAATGACCACGTGACCCGATTGAATCGTTGTTTTAGATATTTTGCTTTCTTTCCTGATGTATTAAACACAGCACTCGTTATTTTTGGTCACAGAAAAGAAAGTACAACATCATTCAATTGAGTCGTTGTTTTAAAAGTCTGGATTGGGGGAGGGGGTAGAGTTTGAAAAAATTAACTAGAGATATCCAGAGAACTTGACGTCAGGTGGTCTCGGGTTTCCTGGTGTCATCCAAGATAGAAGAACTTTATTGCGCGACCATTGTAGCAGGTACAAAGTATGGCAACAACAGTAAACATAGAACAAGACATGAGTATGAAATAAAACTATTCACTACATCAAAATGACTATCTTAGGTTTTACATGATTCAAGTTTTCTAATTTTGAGTATCATTATTTTTTCTAATAACAAAACAACCTTTTATATATTTGCCTATTTTAACACTGTGTGAGCTGTTGCATCTAAATATATAGTCAAATCTATCTGTGGCATTGAGTGTCTTAAAATCTGAAGTACTTGAATTGAGAAAGGTGAATAACTCAACTCGTAGGGCATCAAATTTAGAGCATTCCATAATAAAGTGAAACTCATCTTCAATTCGATTAGGACAGAATGGGCAAAACCTTTGGTCGGGAGCTACATTAAAGTATATGTGAGTTTAACGTGTCCGTAGATGGTCATATGGCCTATGGTATATAGCCGTGGTGTCTACACGTGATACTAGACAGTTTCAAAGCTCCGGTAACGTCGTGGAAGTTAGTTCAGTGGGGTCACCGAACAGACTATATGTATGCGTCAAATATTTTCGCGTAAAGGTTGGATATAATTTTCGACTGGTTCTATTGTGTACAAGGGTTGAAATGTCAAATCTAGACGTCATATCTCAATATGAAAGAAACTTATCAGGTAAGGTGCACATGATCCTTAAAGACATTTCCGGGCGATAGTGGTGAAAAATCATCTGGGAACTTAGCCCTTAGTAGCAAAGGTCTGTGTTGCAAAGAATACCTTTGAAAGCATTGGCAGGAAGAGCAATGGGGTCCTTCCATCTGTATTCATTCAAGAACAAACTGGTGGTATAAAATCGCCCGATAAATTGAGCTGACGTAAACTTATCAGACCCCAGTCTGCCACTGGCAGCCGAGGCGTTCACATCGGTTGAGGCCTGGCTAAGACAGTTAATCAAGTACATAAAGTCAGATCACACTGATTTGAATATATGGATGACATCCTCTGGGCACTGTATAATTGATGCGAGTGTGTGAGAAATAAATGTTGGGCCAGAAAAGTTGCCGTCATTAAAGCCCCCGTCACAAATAAGAAATTCAGCTCGGCCGACGTGTTGGCGAGCTTCAAATGTGCATTTTCGGTCGAAATAAGCCCGACGTCCTGTCGATTACGCGGGCTTCGGGCGATTTTTACAAATCAAAGTTGATCCAAATATTGGCCTTTTACCAGGTTCGTCGATTCTGACTTGGTCCATGTCAAAGAGATGGTACCATCTCATGGGGGATTTTTAAATTTAAGTGTTCGACGGACGTCACCCGCGATTTTCGTTGGAAAGTACGGTCGACGTGCGGGCGAATTTGAAATTCGGCGAGCATCGGGCGATCTACAAATTCGGCCGACGCTCGCATGAGTTGTGACGCTAATCTCCAAGCAGATCCACACGGGGCGCGAAAATCGTTTATGGTAGCCAGGGAAGGTCCAGTCAGCTAGATATTAAGCTCCAGCCATCCCTACGGGGCTGGCTGGAGCTTCTCTGGCTGACTGGGATACGGGGCTGGCTGGAGCTTATCTGGCTGACTGGACCTTCTCTGGCTAGCATATACGATTTTCGCGCCTCGTGTGGATCTGCTTGGAGATTATTGTGACGCCGGCTTTGTGAAATCTGAGTGGTCATGAGGGTTTTACCCGTGACTGAATTTACAGAACAAGGTTTTCTAAACGGTAGATTCTTTATTTTTGTTCTTTCACGTTTTTCTTGGAAGAATTGGGAAACTTCGCTCACAGCTTGCAAGGAGTAGGTTTACGACAAAATCATTGGTACCCTGTGGATGTGTTTATGTAGTTTTAATTCACCCCTCCAACTGCAGAAAATGTCTCAATGTGGATAATTTTCATATTGTCGTCACCCACGTCAGACACAGCCTTTTTGATTAAAAACGCTCGCTCGCATACACTTACTCACACCTTCACTCGATTACCGGGAATGCACACACACACACACACACACACACACACACACACACACACACACACACACACACACACACACACACACACACACAAACACACACACACACACAAATACACATGTACACCCACAAAGCGTGTTCCATCCCCATTCAAAGTTGATGTATAAGCAGTGAGTTCATCACATAAATCTTTAAATATCTCCGAAGGAAGCAATTTTGCGCACAGTGATCGAGGAAATAACTTTGAGTGTTTCCCTGTTTCTTTCTGCTAAATCATTACACGCGTGGTTTCTTTCTCTTCGTTCTCTGTCAACGCTGCGACAACAAGCTATCAAAAATACATCTTTCTTATACATATATATCCACAAACGTTGCCGCATCCAATTCCCAAACGTGCGAGCTCAACCAAAACTGGAAACGAACTGCCTTCGACCAATTCGTCTGTCTCAATTTTGGTAACTTTCCAACGACGTCGGCGTGGTGTTGCGGTAACGGTTAGGGTGTTTTGCAGAGAATCCAGAGGTCATGGGTTCGAATATCATGACATGCCACCAATGTTGTGACCTTGGGATAGGCACTAGGTAAAAATGGGTACCTGACTTCGGCTGGGGAGGTAAAAGAAGGCGCCTTATTCCGCCTTGACAGATTTGATAACAACCTACTGCCGCTACAGCCGCAAAAAGGCTATGGGACTAACTTTACTCTCTACCAACAACGTTGCACTTTGAAGTTTCGTGGTATTTCTAAATAGATCTTTTTTATTATGTCACAAATCATTCAACTTTTGTTTTGTCGTCGAGTCGCCTTTAGACATAACGGGAGCCATGAGAAAGTGTATAGGGTCAATAAGGCGCAATCTTTACAACCCCACAATGTAATTAGACAATGTTAATAATTGAACCATTGTGTTTCGGAAAGTAAATTGAGAAGGGATTTAGAAGTGCTCGAATGCTTTAGAAAACGTCATATTCAATGTCTTCATATGTCATTCTTTGTCTAGCGCATACGTACACCTAATGAGCGATCTTATTTTTGATGCATACGTTTCTGATCGACTTTGTCGAACGCCTTTGAAAGCTATTCAAAACGTACCAAGGGATCATAATTTGATAAAGTTATCTTCATTTCAGACTCCTTAATCTGATGAAATACCAAACATTGATGTCAATATGTTTTGGCGTAGCTTTGTAACAAAATCAGGAACGTTTTGTCTTCGCGACGCTTCCAGAATATTTAATAAAACAAGAAAGCCTAACTATATTGTGCAATTTTCCCTAGAGTCGAATTAGGTAGAGATTGTTTGTTCAAGTGTCCTTGACTTTTTGGGTGAGTGTGGATACCAAATTTATTGCATACACAGTAAACTACCCCTTTTTATATACCCGAAACACTTGTAAACCCTCTGCATAGTTGTAGGTGACAAATACTAGTAGTGCTTCCAACAACGGTAGCATTTTTAAAGCGGTAACAAAAAAGAACTCGATTGATGTCTAAACGATACAGAAGCAAACAGTCGGTTCCCCTTTCAAACACTTACTTCGTTTTCATTGCAGGAAAAATATATTACCGCAATTCAAACCGTCGCAGAGATAAAGTTACAAAAAATGCCCGGGGGATAATGTGTTCATGATGTTACAATGAATGGTTCCCGACTTTGTCAAAGATTGCTTTGTTGACATTTTTTTTTCTTACCTGGGGGGTAGCAATACGGCACGTCTACAAGTAAAAGTATTACAACTGGGATCACTATAGCACCGCTGTAACAACATAAAAATAGCACTGTACACCACCAAATAGATAAGAAATAAAGATGATGTAGAGCATTGTCTTCATGTTGTTTTAAAGACTGATTCCTGACTTTGTCAAGGTTTGCTATGTTGTTGTTTTAGACCCAAGGCCAGCAATTCGGCACGTCCACAGATGACTGATTTATAACTGGGATCACTAGTACACCGCTGTTACAGCACAAAACTGTACACCAATGAATACAAAAAAGAAGAGGGGGTAGTAAGAAGACAAACATACCTGGGACACGATGAGGTAGTTTGCTGGTCTTCGTAGCTTTCTTGCCAGTATGACGGACAAACAGACCAAGGTGTTTCCCACTATGGTCACGACCATCATCGTGCAGAGCACCATCGACACGCCCGTGACTTCAGCCACGGACCTGCCCTGCCCTCCGTCCGTACGATTACTCTGCAGGGTGACGTTGTACAGAGTCGGTCGTACGACGTCGTCAGACACTTCTTCGTCATTCTCGGACATCTTCGTGGTCCAGTTCATGTGTAGATCTTCGGCCATTTCCAACGCTTTTTCTTTAAATTTCCGTACCGTTACCTATGGGCTTGTGAACCGTTAGCTCCACCACTCTGAGAGCCTCTCAGCACATGGCAACGGCCTACGAGCGAAGAGCCGCCGAGACTCGAGCGCGTGGCAGTTTTATTAAGAGGTTGGTCTCCATGGGGACGCCGTGTTGTTTATTGCCCTTGCCTAGCTTGCGCAGGTGGCTCTCTCATACGTGTTGCCTCTCAGCCAATGAGAAGCGGGAAACGTTGCGCTATGCTGATTGAATTTGTAAGTAGGTGCTCTCTCATTCACACGTGCGTAGGTTGCTCTCTCACACGTGTTATGCCTCTGAGCCAATGAAAAGCGGTCAACGTTTGCGCTATATGCTGATCGAATTTGTAGCGTAACTGACCGTTCCTCCTTGAGTCATAATTTTGATTTAGGCCATACTGATTTGATTATATGGATGACATCCACTGGGCACTGCATCACGTTTTCTTGGAAGACATTTAGGACAAAATCAGTAAATTTTACGACAGAAAAAGAGGTATTGTATGGCATCAGTATTAGTATTTTCCTAAATTAGTGGCGTCGTGTAGCGTAATGGATACAACATTGCACTGTCAAACAAGGGGACCCCAGTTCGATCCCGGGCTGCCCCAGACATGTCTGAACATGCGCCCCGACGTTGTGCCCTTAACACGACTTTCCTCACTTCACTCAGGTGTAAATGAGTACCTAGCTAGCTCATCTAGGGTTAGGGACGTCCCTCTGATAGGACGTTAAATGGAGGTCCCTTGTTTGGGGAGAGGCACACCTCGCGCACGTAAAAGAACCCACCACACCTTTCCAAAAAGAGTAGGGGCATGCCCCGGTGTGAGATGGTCCAAAAACCTACAGTCGGCCTCACATGGGTTCGCCTCAATTAGTAATAGCCTCCGGTTAGTTGGGCAACCCTGGCATTTACATGCCGAACCAATGAATGAACAAATAAAATATTTTCCCAAATGTCTTTGTTGCAATTAACAGCTTTGTCCATTCGCTCATTTTTTTGCTTCTTTACGAACAATGGGTGCAATTCTTATTTGAAGGGGTGGAGGGGGGTCAAGGATGACATCAGCATAATCATGTCAGTGTGGCCACGCTAAATCCAACGTAATCTTCTTCTTTTTTTTAAATCTAAAGTGAAAAATATAAAAGTCTCACTTAAATGATTAAATATATATCCAGGTAGTCTAAGCACCCCTAAGAAGGTTTCGATAACACCATTTTAATGGGGCGGTCTTTGTGTATCTGGCCGAATTCTCAGATTTGGCAAATAATACGTTAACCCATACATCAGGCGATTTAGACAGTTTTACTAATTGTGTTACTATACATTGCCTTATCCCCTGAATATGATTTGATTCGCAACACCATGTAATAAGGTTACGATAATAGTATTTCCTCGTTGTTTTTTTATACTAAAGACATTACAGCCTTTGATACAGTCCGTTAAAACGATTATACCCAACGCCTCCTTTCTCTCGTATAACGGGGGTTGCCCTACCTTAGGACGCGCCCTAACTTAGGACGGATTTTTTAGTGATCTTGTTATGCATAAGTACGCCGTGTTTGTGTCCACTGACTATGCTCATAAGGAAGATAAATAAACCAAGTCCATGCACATAATTTTCATTTGCATTCAAAACATATGTGTACATATTCATTTCTTGTTTTGTCGAGAATGGTATTTTGACAATAATGATGGCAACGCTGAGTAGAGGGTCACTGCGTAGCTAGACGACCCGACACCTAAATATACGACCTGTGCCAAGCAGATATACAACTTTCATACACATGAGAAATATAACTTCATAAAACACAAAAAATTGGGTCTTTAAGTGTTTGTTGAGAAGAAAACCGACCAAAGAAAACAACGTAAAATCGCTGCCGTCTGGCAACGTTGTTTTCCCGCCATTTTTTTGAGCCACGACGGTGACGGACAGCGATTCAACGCACAGCTTTGTAACGCTCTAACATGTGATTGGTACCGTCTATGAAAAGGAAACTGAATACAGATATGGCGAAGATATTTCCCAATAAGTAGACGGAGTATTGTTGATGTAAGCGGTGTTGTTTTTTCGTAATGATTTTGTAAGTCAGGTCGCATGCAAGACGTACGTCGGGCCGCGCGCAATGATATTGGTATGTGGGCAGGTGCTGTGAAGCAGAAGTTTAAGGTCGATTTTGGGCCCCCTGGTATTTGACCTTGGTACTGCAGCAGAACTTCTTGTATCTTTTGACCTGGAAGTACTGTGGTCTTGATTTTTGGTTGGCAGATAGCTTGTGATGTAATAAAGAAGTGGTGAAGGTTTGGGTCCCCTAGCAGCTTCCTCTGGAACTGCAGGGGCGTTTTGTGAAAATCTTCTAAGGAGAATAACGGAACAAAGGAACAACGGATTTCCATGATATTTAGTATGCAGGTAGCTTAGATAGAGATATACACAATCAAGTGCAAATTATGCTAATTGGGACTTAATTCGCATGGCTAATGAGGTAAATCTATATTTGCAGTGTTTTCCATTATCAGACTCAAATACATGTAACGTATGTAGTTTATGGAAAGTGGATCATCAACAGATACCAATTATGCAAACAAATTCATAATTTGCATAATTAATGCAAAACACCATATCTCATCTAATTGGAAAATTATAGGACAGTCAATATGCTACTTAGTATGCAGGTAGCTTTGACAGAGATATACATAATGAAGTGCAAATCATGCAAATTGTGACTTAATTTGCATAGCTAATGAGGAAAATCTATATTTGCAGCGTTTTCCATTATCAGACTCAAATACATGTAACACATGTAGTTTATGGAAAGTGGAGCATCAACAGATACCAATTATGCAAATGAATGTCTAATTTGCATAATAAATGCAAAAAACACCATAATTAATCTAATTGGAAAATTTTAGGACTGTCAGTATTGCAACATGTGTAAGTTAGATAAAGGTGTTAATGACCAAGCATATATTATGCAAATGTGTAAGTCACTTGCATGAATAGAATTGTTCATGGAGATATGAGGTCGTGGAGCACTTGTTTCCATTGCGACGCTTTCTGACAGACCAAGGAAACGGCTGACAGAAAGTGGGGCTGTCTTAAGAAAAAAAAGGTCATAGTCACCAGCAAAAAGTAAAAGACAGCTATATTAGACTACATTAAACATGAATCCTTTTAGAATTTAACAGAAAAACTAACAAAGCTACCGGTAAGTGTTAAATCCTTATTTTATCGGAAAGTAACCAAAACGAAACGAAAAGCTACAGCTCAAAACGTATTATGTAAGTTTCATTTGAGCGCTCGCTTGCGTGCATGAACGGCCTGATTGCATATACATGTATTTCGTCACTGCATGATTGGTCCTTCTTTTTGAAAGCAAGACACTCAAGTAATGAATTACTCTTACTCATGTGATCATGAAAGGTCTTTGCTATAGCACACTTATGTCATTGCTTAAAAGCATCGCTCAACAATCTTTAATACAGCGAAAATTATCTACTGTCAATGAAGAATAGTTGAGATAATTGGAATGATTGTTTTTCAGATCAGATTATTACATCACTTGTGCAGATGTTAGCCATGTTGTCTGGTCTCAAATCACGTATAATAGAAGTAGCTCAGTTTTAAAAAAATCTAATCTGTTTACATACGATATTGACCATTGTTTCTTCTGGGCTATTCGAAACATAGAATTGGGGAATTTTAGTTAAGTGAAATAAAGAGCTGAATAAAAATTTGATTTGAAAAAAAGCCTAAATATTTTTAAAATTTCTATAAACGTAGTTATAACCCCACATGTTTCTGCAGCTAATTACAAATATAAACATCAAAATAGCACATGTATTAATAAAGCCTGCTTCCTTGGCTACAAAAAATGTTTCGCTCTTACTTTCCAAATATCAATTAGTTAACCTTTCTGTACCACTGCATCTGTATCTATGTATTGGCCGGTATAACCTCCCTTCGGCTAACACGCCAGCTTCACAGGCACGCGGCACGATATCAGCTGGTTATATTACACCTGTCACATCTAACTTTTGCATATCTAACTGCGTACGTTGTTTAAAGCTATCTAATGATGATGCCTCTACAGTACTTGACGATAAAGAGTTCCACTCTACGATAGCGACTGACCTAAAGGTATAATTTTGTACTATATCCCTTGTCCGTCCACAACAAATCATTTATACCTATAACAGCAAAAATCTGTGCAAACTGTCTAGAGAGTGGAAAGGGTTGACACAATGATACACCTGCCAGTCAGATATTGTGTCCTACATGCAAATACAAGTGCTGAAGATGAGTGCCATCTTTCTATGACTTGTCCAGCTTATACCGAAAGAATGAAATCAATTCAGATAATCAAGTGTGAGACTATTGTAACATCACCCGGGACACTTAGAGAGGCGTACTTATATCATGTCCCGACATATTTCTGTCTATTTAGGCTAATACATACTTGTATATACACCCATGGAAAAAAGGAAACCGTGGAATAACGACTTGAGAGAATCCACAAATGCAGCTGCATGTCTTACCATTGTGTCCTCTATCAACGTTGTATAGCTTAGAATCTAAGCGTAGATGTTACAAGATTATTGTAACTAGCCATCAGTCTTGCACAATGCTGTGTCGTACAATTGGCCAGTTAAAATTACCAGTTACAATTTTGGTGCAATTAACTTTAACGTGATTGTAAAATTTATTTTACCCACTGCCCGGATAGGACAGCATAAAGCTCACAGTCGTGTACAACCCGGCTTGATTGACAGCAGTGATGACGACATGATGCTCTTTGTTGCTGTCTACATCGTCCAGGCGCATCTCCGTATTCTCTGTTTCTCTCCATTGCATGACGTCAGTTCCGGCTGCCTTGGTTCCTATGGAAACCTCGTACATGAGTGAGGAGTTACTGAGAAAAACGTCTGTCCAGTCGAACACCATCACTCCCTGCTGGGGCCACCAGCTCTGGAACCTGTTTCCTGTGGACAAGATCGAACGTATGATGCAGTTATGTCATTCATATCCTGATTATATTAATCTATTAGTTAGATTCTCTTCAACTCCACGAGTATTACGCATACATGATACCACTTCTAAGATTGCATGTCGGATTTGTATGGTGTATTTTAAAATTACCCGCAAACTTATTACGTCATAAAACCATGACAGAACTTACCCATCACTAGCGGTCGCTCCATCTCCACATATATGTCTGAGGTGACGTCATCACTGACCATGCCCCCATGATTGACAGCTCTGACGTGTACGTCATACCTGTTGTAGCCGTGCAGCTGGAGCCCTGAGAGGGTTGCGTGAGTCTGTCCGGTCAGACCAACATCGATCCAAGGGAAGTCAGTCAAACCAGGACCAGTCACACGGCACTGTAAGGTAAAGAAAGATACATAGTTTTAGAACATTTACGGAATAAAGCGTGACAGATGGTTGAGCTTATTTTGCTTGGTCAATGGCCATGGTAAAAACATTGCTTGTAAATAAAGATCCCATCAAGTGAATGGTCGAAAGTTTGGAATGAAGCTACTCATCGGAAACTAGACAGGTCTTTCGTTACCTGATAATTCCGGATGCCGGTATCATCAAAGAAGCCTTCCCATGACATGTGGATGGCGTCAGTACTGGACTGATGGGATGCGCGGGTTAGGTAGTAGGATTGGGGCTCAGTCATGGTCTCTACAATAGCGTGGTCACTGTACAAAGGGAACAAACAAGTCAACTTTTAATGGCTGAACAAAATCTTTTTCCTCAGCAATTTTTGTTTACTCACCGGTTTAAGATTTACTCAAGTTTTGCTGTTTGATAAATAGTTCAATGAAAAAAAATCACTGTCGTAACGCTTACTTTTTGCTCCAAAACATACCCAGCTAACCGTGTTTTCAATTTTGCAAAAAAACATAATTTCTGATCAACCTACCTGTTTGGTGGCTGAGTGACAATAGTGACGCCGTCTGACGTCACATGAGACGTCATCCCTGCGTAGTTATGACAGCGAACAGTGGAGTAGACAGTATCGCCGTTGGTCAGGTGACCGGAAAGGTCAAAGGCTGCGCTGTAAAGTGATGGCTGCTGGGTAAACTGGTGGACCTCTCCTGATCCTGGACTCAAACCTCGTTATGAAGGAGATTATTCAGAAGATTAAAGAAAATTACAATAGAAGTTTTTCTTAAATTTTTCCATTGCATTTCACAAAAAATAATACATATATAAGGAGAAATTCAAACTCTACAACTGGATAAAAATTCGGATTTTTATCCAGTTGTAGAGTTTGAATTTCTCCTTATATATTGTTTACCTGGATGTCTAACCTTCACAAACGTAAATAATACATATAGAGAAAAAAAAGATACAGACGTAAACCAGAGATACAATGTCAAATTATAAAGATTACGATGGAAAATTCATAGAAGATGAAACAAAAACTTAGATTCCAACTTAAATACATGTGATATCTATTATATAAAATAACAGAAGGATAACAATCATCAAATAATCTGAGTTCTGAGACCTCATATCTCCGTGAACCATTCTGTTTATGCAAATGTTTCCACATTTAGTTACATAATCTATGCTTGATCATGAACACCTTTAACTAAACTTACACATGTCTCAATATTGACAGTCCTATCATTTACCACTTAGATGAATTATAGCGCTTTTGCAGTGATTATGCAAATTAGAAATTTATTAGCATATTTGGTATCGGTTACTTGCGATTTAGAATGTAGGCTGATTAACCTCAGGCAAATGGGCTACGATCTAATGATTTCGGCGAAAAGCGGCTTGTTTGTATTTTCCAATGTAATTTTCGGTATCGTCTGTTGTCCCTTGATTTTTGGGTAGAAACCATTATGATAGTTAAATGTAAATTTTTAGGTAACATAATTTGCTTTTAATATACATCTCTTTCGAAACTACCCGCATACTAAATATCATAGAAATCCATCGCTCCTTATATTTCCTGAGAAGATAACAATAACGCCCCTGCAGTTTTAGAGCAAGCTGCTAGGGGACCCAAACCTACACCACACACACTCACACCCAAAACTTTATCTCCATTTTTCATAGAGATAATAAACATGACAGATATGATAATATTGAATACAGGCGGCAGAATCAATAACAAACAAAAGGACAGGAACTCCTCTTAATCATTATTTAAAAAAAAACCTAATCAGAATAGATAATTAATGCACGGAATAAGTAAGACAGACCTAATTTATATGTATTTACAACTAACTCAGTCTCACCTATCGCGACTTCACAGAAAGCAACCCCACTCTCGTCATCAGTGACGTTCCAGTGGAGCGTGATGGTGTCGGACTGTTGAAAGTCCACGTCTTCTTCATCACCACCGTCCTGAGTGAAACAGAAATTGACTAATGATGTGGAAAAACTAAGCAGATACGACACGCTCAGTAAATGATTTGGGTTTGGGTGTCAATACCAACTGTAACATGAAGGTATTTTTTTCAGTTCATGTCAGGGAACTTTCCACAAAAGTCAGTTTTAGTTTGCACGTCTTACATATATGTTGAAGAGATTAAAAATCTGACTGAATCGGTGATTATGCTGGTAGAGATCTAAATCGGAGTCACTACATTTTAAGATATACTGTTTAGAGAGAGTTAGAACTTGTGTAGAATCTGTATTATCAAAAATAGTTTTTACGGGTTCTGTTGGATCCAGGATTCCGGATCACTGTGTCCTATGATACGGATTTCAAATTCGATTCATTACGATTTAGATGACGTGAATTGTAGGATTTTTAAATTTGAAACCACCCTTACACATTCGAAGTAAACTGATCACGAACTCGACGAAAGAGACTTCGATCCAGATATTTACTGGTAGAATCGGCGACTATGTCAAATCGCAAACTCTGACACATGTGTTACCTTGATGAAGGAGATAACAGGAGGTGTCAGGTCCACCAGGATTGGGTCCGAGTACACAACAGAACGGAGAGCAGCCTCGTTTTCAGCCACAACTGTCACGTGAACAAAGGAACCGTGAATCAGTCTCACGGCTTCGTTGTGCGCATGCGTGTTTCTTCGGACGGTCTTGAAGCCTTGTAGTTGAGTTCCACCTGAAGAAATGGACAAGTTATGATTTAAAAAAAATCAATACCAATACAATTACAAATTATACAATATATCATTTGGCATTGGAACCGTTAACCAGTTTAGACTTGTTGTTTGTCAACGTTTATGAATTCGGCCCAAAATTATTTAAATCTAATTGGCCACATATATCTTAATGAAGCTATAGTCGTGTATGACTAGATCTAGGCACGTTAATTTGCTGCCACACACCTCTGAACTTAAGTTGCTACAAGCAGTTATTGTGTAAAGAGCATGGTGACAGGCTGTCTATAAGCGACCAGACAGAGTCACCTGTATTTTGCATTGATCCAAAAGATATGAACTTTTAATCAATAAGTTCTGCAATCACACGCAGGTCAAGCAAATGCACAGGTCTGCTAACGTCAAATAGTAATTGATAACAATATGTACTATTATCAGGAAATATAGTCACCTCTGACTGTGCCAATAGCCCAGCTATAGTCGATTATCGGACTCACTGTGTCCACAAAGTCCCAGGCGGCGTGCACGGAGGTCCAGCCGGGCGCCAGGCTGGTCTCCAGGTGGACAGGGCTGGTCAGCTGGCTGGACGGGTTGGGGTTGGCTGGAGGAAGGCGGAATCCCAACCTCATCTCCTGGACCTACAAAAATGCAAGATATGGGCATTGATAGGTATATGTGTTCACCCGTCATACACGCTACTGGAAATGGTTGCAATCCTTAGAACGAGGTGTTGAGCCTTGGTCCACTGTTCATCGTACATTGTTGAAAAGAGCTATAAGGTGATTTAACCAGCACAATGAATCTGCAAATATTGTACATGCCTTCTCTGTCAGGGCCAATGGAGAAATACCTTAATTCTTTATTGAGTTCATTTGACCTAAACCGTTCCGCGATCAGTTTCATTTTCTGTCTGTTTTTTCACATCATGAGGTGTTGTAACGGATTCCAAGTTGGACATCGTCAATGCCTGAGCTTGGTCTTTTCAATTTGAAACCTAGACGTTGTCATGATTCCTGTCTTGTTGTCCTACATAGGAATAGAGAAGAAACTGATTACTCTCAAAGGACATGCTAACGATCGAGTGACATTGAAAGAGTGACTGATCATAGTACCTTCACATCGTCCAGGGCAATCCCGCTCCAAGGCCCCACAGACCCGATGACTACTTCAGACACCCCATCTACAGCCGTGAAGTAGAACACGTGCTTGTGCCACGTGATGTTCCTGTCCACGTGTAGCTCCGCCCCCTCCATGTGGGACGGGCGCTGGTACAGTTTGAACACGCGGTGCATGCCGGGACCGATGACGTACCCCTCCTGCGCCACCACTGGTGTGTTGGAGGGGAAGACGGGAGAGGCGTGGAGCGTCAGGCGGTGTCTCTCCCCCGGGCTGGTCGGGATGAGTTGTGACACGGACCCGTGCAGCAGGAGGTAGGACACCCCGTGGTGAGACACAGCAGTAGAGGGGGACATCACGGCCGCTACACCGGAGATGTTCCAGTGGGCTGGCTTTCCGTTGTCTGCTGTTAAACTGGTATTAGCTACGCTGTTGTCGCCGGATGTAAAACTGGTATTACTAGCAACACCGTCGCCTGTTGTATGGGTAGCATTTCTTGCAATTCCGCGGTCTGTTTTAAGGGTGGAGTTTGAAGAATTCTAAAAAAGGGCGAAAGACAACAAAATTATGACCACTCCAGAGTACAGGAAAATGTATGCAATCGTTCTGTGAAACTCTCAACAAACTTTCAGAAACATTACTATATATTCCATCAATTCTGTTATTGTATAACTTGCCATGACAACGATCACTCACTCTCACTGTGGAATATGCTTGAGTAAAGTTTGTGTTCTTTTTTCAGTTCTCTCAACTCTCATTCTCACTTTACCTTCATGAGTCTATTTGTAAGTATTGCAGTACAAATACCGTGGAAGACGAAATACATATTATCCCAAACTGTTCATTTGACGATAATGCGCGAAATGAGTTGTCCATTCAGACCACTAAAATTTACGCCAATTTCTCTAAGCTTACAGACAAAGAAAATACTATCCTTCTTTTAACTACCAAAAACCCACATATTTTAGAAAAGGTGCGACATTACGTCTTCTATTGCTTAGTAAAAGAGAAGTCAAACCCTTCGCTAGTTAAAGACAATTACGTTTGCATAACTTAGTTCAGCCGCTTTTATACTTATTTTGTCTATATAATGTGTTCTTTTATCTATGTTATTTGCAATTAGCCTTCGAGCAGGAATTTGCCATAAACCTATTTCTTATTGCCATAAGTATCTGTGCGTCACCGACCTGTATGTTTTCAAATGACGGGTTACCCAGCAGATTTGGTCCGAAGTCAAACTTGTTCAACACTTCCGGCGGGGTGGTGTCCACCAGTATCCCATCAGACATTGCGAGTGATGACGTCAGTCCTGCAGCATCAATAGCGTACGCCGTGGAGTAGTACCTTGTACCTAAATGAAAGATCAACTCCGTCGACAACTTTGACAAAAATGTATATTTTGATGTGATCATTGCAGGTCAAACAAAAAATCAAAGATCTCATGCCTCCGTGAAATATTTTGCGTTTTTGTGAGTTCATTGATGTCAAAACCCCAGCCTAAACATGCAGCATAACAGCTGATGCTCAGCAGCAAGTTCCAAGCAACCAATGTCCAATGACTTAGCCGGGCAGACCTGCTGTCTATAGACTATACTATTTTCAGGAAGGTAGTGTCGGCCTATAACACTGCGGTAGCTACAAAATCCAGCTAGAGGGCCAAAAAGCGCCAGATTTCTATCGTTGGATCCATCGAAAGATTCTTTGAGTTACAGGCGCCAACACACACGCGAACACACACACACACACACACACACACACACACACACACACACACACACACACACACACACACACATACACACACACACACACACGCACACACGCGCGCGCGCAAACACGCACACACACACACACACACACACAGAGGTACTCACGCACACACACACACACACACACACACAAACATACACACACACACACACACAAACACACACACACACACACGCACAAACCAAAACTAATACCACGTCGGAGGTGAACCTCCTTTCCGGAGGCAAATATAAGATACTCAATACGGGAAGAAAACAGTGCTATCCAATTACCCTAAGATTGGCAATATACGGCACTGCAATATTTTACCAGCTGTAAGTACAGGTGAAATCTCCTCCACTTCCGACAGACTCAGTCCTACATTTACACAGGTCAAGATATCGTCTGTCCCAGGCGTGGAGCCCACACACCACACATAGTGGTGGATGTAAGAATGGAGATCGGAGAAGCCATGCCAGCTAGCGGCCACGTGAGAACTGCAGTTCTGATAGTCCATGTCGTGAATGTGCAGACCGTCATAAACTACTAGTACTCCTGCTGACGGAGTTTCAGTGTCCACCTAATAAAAAAGTAAAGAAAACACGTCGACTATTTTTTACCTTCAATTCGAATAACGGAAAGATAGTCTGTAGTTGTTTTTTTTTTCTTGAAAGGCTGCATTGTCATTGAATTGGAGTTATCCTCAGTTTAACAACTTTAACCCCAAAAGAGAAATAAGCACGTCCTTGGTACTGAAAAGGGGTACTATAACAAACATGTCCTTAGTCACTATGTCAGAATAGGAGTATTTCATCATTATTGTCGTGTACTTATTTATCTAGATCCAGCTATAGCTGAGCCTATAGATTTAGTGATTGGCGAGAAAGACAGATGTGTTACGAATGTTACCTACATTACACCACAAAATATGTAGTATCTGACATCAGGAACAGTACTGACCAGAAAGCCGTCGGAGCTGACTGTAGTGTGTAAGCCGGCTTGACTGTAGGCACGGACGTTACTGAAGTACTTCACACCGGACTGTAGAGTCAAACCGTCTATCAGAACTTCACTCGTGGTGCTCGAGATGTTATATCTGCTGTACGGAACAATATCCTCCCCTATAAAGAGTGAAATACAATATATTCCATAGTTAAACCAAACTATTGATTTTGAAATAATCGATCAAACAGATGGCTCCATTTTACCCTTAACCTAGGTCATTAAAATCCCATATGATATTTACTTTTGCTAAGCCTCCCATCGGTGCAATTTTTGTAACGTTAAAATTACATGGGAGGATGCTACTTTATTCTATATTCGATGTTATGGAACCTTCTGATATAGACAGACTTGTATAAGCAAAGTGATGATAAAAAACGAAATCAAAGTAGGCTAATTTGTACATAAGAACAGTATTTAGCAATGTAGCTTGACCTGCCACCCTACACATGGTACACATGTTTGAGGAGAGTCACACCTTGAGGGCGTAAAAGAACCCACCACATCTTTCGAAAAAGAGTAGGGGCATGCCCCGGTGTGAGTGGATCAAAACATTCCGCACTAAATGGGGCAGGGAATTTCCCGAGCAGCCTTCGTACCCCCTGATTCTCCTAATGGGTCGGTGAAGTCATGCTTGTCTCGAGCATTAATGTTTCTGACCTAGACCTGCAGATGCTGCTACAGTAAGAATTAGTTCAGTGCTTAGATGAGTGGCCCCCTACGGCCTTGCACTGAGCGAGCTCGTTAAAAAAAAAGATGGCCGCCATCCTGTTTGATTTTGACGGTGACGTTGAACCGTTTAATTATACGGAAGAATTATCAATGTTATTCCCAGCTGAATTGTCTCCAGATAAAGCTGAATCTCAGTCGGAAGATTGGAAAACAGCAGACACGATTTTAGATGAAGAAAGTGGAGAAACAGTAGCCATGTGTGTGATATTAAAAGATGTGGAGGCCTTATGTTGTACAGGACTTGCCCCACCCATGTGTCAGTTTTATATATGATAATGGCTATATGATAATAGCCTTAATGAACTGCTTTCCTTCAGGATGGATCATAAACCCTAAATTACAACAGAAACGGATATAAATGAATAACTTCTTTTTTTCCATCCTAGCGGGCCGGGAATTAAGACTTTTGAAAATATTTTTCAATATCATACTCATTGTTATATGGTATGATGGTATGGTAATATACAGTATGTATACAATGGAACATGTAGACCTTGCTCTAGTGCTTTACAAAAGTAAATACCTCCTGGAAAGCTGCTCAAAGACACTAGGAAGTACGCAACTCCAACTTCCGGTTCCTGGAACACATTCTTCCAGCCAACAGCCACACGGGAAGTCTCTGTCGTGAAGTCTATGTCTTCAGTGAAACCGACATCTGGTATGTCCTCCACCTGTATTAGATTTATTTACCAATGCAATAATTAACGTTTTTCTATGCGTAGTATAAATCGGTTATTTCAGGCAAACACATACATTACGTTAAGGAATATAATATCAAACTTTGTTTCTTTAACTTTAAAAAATGACAGTTTCATATTTGGTCTAGAATGATTTGGAAATAATCCACAGAATTATAATTGTAGCACTAACTATTTCGGTCACTTTTGTATAATGAAGCTTGAGCCTACGAAAGTCCTTGCTGTAATCACTATTGTTTGAAAAGCAAATATTTATGACTGGTATCAATATAAGGTCGGTCGTCATTACGTCGGTAGAATACGCCAATGCACTATCAATGTAGATCTGTATCAACTATCTTTGAAATGCAATCTTTATTACTACTCAAAAAGCTATATCTCAATTCAGAAGGTACTAAATATCACCTACACCTCACCTTCTTTGACTTAGACACAGTTGGAGGTGTGAAGTCTGTGATGACGCCGTCTGAGTGGAAGTCCAGATATACGTCTCTGCTGTACCAGGCTCGCACGTGGAACACGTATCTGACGTGTGGTTTTAATTGTGCTGGGAGCAAAAGTCACAAATGACATTAAGAGAAGGTTATCACTTGCTGCCTCAGCATTTGGTCGCCTAAGAAAAACAGTTTGGAACCGAAAGGACATCGGTAGATGCCTGAAAGTGCGCCTCTTTAGGGCACTTATACTCCCAATAGCCACATATGTTTGTTAAACTTGGACCTTAAAAAAGACAGATGAACTTCTCCTATTAGCCTTCAAAATGAGATGCCTACGGGCAATTCTCTGCATCACGCTCCGTGATCGCATACCAAATGTTGAAATCAGAGCCAAACTCGGGGCGAAAAAGACCATCGTGGAAATGGTACAGACGAGAAGGCTGAGGTGGTTTGGTCACGTCATAAGACGACCCCCACAAACACTAGTGTACAAAGCCTACAGCCAGGAGTTCGCCACCCCCAGACCGCGGGGAAGACCACCGAAGAGATGAAAAGACCAAATTGTGAAGGACACGGGCTTAAACAGTCGGGAAGCAGAGGCTAGGGCAAGGGACAGGACTGCTTGGAGGATCCTCCTAGAAAGCAAGGGGCCAGTTTCTGGCCTGAGCACATAGGCAAGGTAGGCAAGGGAGCAAAAGTAGTTTCTGCTTAAATAATATCGTTACGTCAAAACATGATTGTATCAAATCTGTGCCCACCAAAGTTGTGCTTAAAGGAGTCCTAAACTCCAGAAGGCGGTGTTATTTTCCACTAGATTATGTATCAATTACTACATAATCAGCTGACTTTTTACAGAATTCTGCTTGTGGTTAATTTTACAAGGTGTGTTTTTTAAAACAATATGATACTCATTAAACCCGTGAAGACCCTACCCATGTATTACCTATGCGCAAACATACATTATTAATCCTGGATATTTTCGGCATAAATGAGGGTGGTTAAGCACAATAAGAAGGCCATTTGTTAATAAGATATAAAAGAACACATAGCAAGACTAGTTTTTCTTAACCACCCTGACATTCTTTTTATAATCTAACTTTTTTCAGGCCTTGTCAGGCACACTGTATTAGGCCATAGGCTGAGGTTGTTTAATTCAATTAATCAGAAAATAGAGGGTCAGCTGGGGAATTCGGTAGAATACTGAATGCTTTTTGATGCGCACGGGACTAGTGGGTACTTTATTGTATACTGTAAAAAAATATCAATTTTTACTTCCTAGAATTATCATTTATTGGAAAATAAAACCCCCCTCTGGAGTTTAGGACTCCTTTAAAGCAAAACACAGAAGATGTATCATAGTTTAGACGACATTACAAAGTAAGATTAAAGCAATGATTTGGCAAATGGGTTTCATTTATTTCTACCTACGTCTATCCCGCCTGAGGCTCAAAACGGCTGAAGTTCTCAGTCCGACGTCGTACCAAATCCTGTCGTTAGTTAGATCAAACACCCCGGTACCTGCTGCCTTACCCTCCTGTCCTGCACTCCACTCATACCTGTGATCATATTGATTTTAGTATTTACGTTGAATATACTGCAACTCATTGGCATAGTAAGACATTATCATGAACCCAACACAAAAGTGATTGCCTGTCTGGATGATATTTTAGCTCGTTCTAATTGTGAAAGCTGGCTTGTTAAGGCCCGATCATATTTTTCGTACGATCGTCGCGCGATCGCAGACGGACATCTTTCTTGGGATAGTCGTGCTTGTCCGTACAAGAATTCGACTGCCTTGGATCCTTGCCGACAGTTGGCTCTGCCACAGCCTGCTTAAAAATACTAACTAGAACAAAATCGTACGACGGCCAACGACGAAACCACGACGTTACCTTTGAACCGATATACCCCCCGACAATGCCTCCCATCTTCCAGCCAGTGTACACTGCGACAGTGTGACGTCAATGTCAGGTGCTGTCCAACCGTCATACACAAGAACCTGCTGGTAGTCTGTACGGTCTGATGTAAGATAGAAACGTGTCAGAGGAATGTCTGAGTTATAAAGTACGCGCAAATACATTTCATATAATCAGTATCACAAACTCACTAATAGTATGGAAAAGAAATAGCACGGATTAATAATCGGTTGCAGTTTTGGGCCTTATCAACCTTATAGTCACATAGTTGACTTTTGGCGTGATAGGCGTCGCTAAACAACTTTTCCATCAAAGAAATCACTACATTTATGCAGCATAAAAATCGAGAGGTGTATCAGTTACGTGTCGTTATATATTTCGACGAGTATTCGTAAACTAACTTGTGACTCTAAGACATCCGGCGAGAAGTGGATCACATTTCTGGTTCTGTGGTGCGCATGTGCAGTGCCCCTCACATGAATGTACGTCACACCGTCTGACCAATGACAGGAGACCACTGTGCGGGTCTGAGGGGACCGCTTCCAGAGCAGCATGGGCCACGACGCTCTGTAATCCGACCTACAGAAAAACAATATATTCAAACCAAAGTGTTATGTCATAGCGTTTTAGATATAACACTAGAGTTCTACGACCTCGCCTTTTGATGTTAACCCTTTTCGAGTGACATATTATATATGTTTCTCATTTATTATGCAAATAAGGTCCTTTTAAGTGCATGAACTATTATTTTAGTTGATCATCTAATCAAATAGCACAAGTTTTTCAAAGTATAAACGTCTTATCTTGGCAAAGAAGGCTATTGTGACATTTCCTCATAAATTATTCAAATGAAGCCCTCATTTGAATGATTTATGTCTATTAATGAACACATTTAGGCCACACCATCTTAATTTTATGGATGACATCCTCGGTGCATGGATTTTGTGTGTTCTCAAATAAAATCAGCTCCTCCAAGGCTCCACGGAACTCCAGAACTTGCCGACTTATATTGCCGCAAAAGGCTAGCATTGTGCCGGCTTGTCGTAAGACTCGGTATGTACTACTGCAAAATACGCCAGCATCAAAGTTCACAAGAAAACTTTGGGCGTAATTGTGGATTTGTATTCCATCGACGTTGGCTAAGGGAATGTTACGTTGCACATTACGAGAGAGTCGCGGCGGCCAGCAAGTATCTCACAGACAATTTCAAACACGACCTATCCAGGCTGAGTAGCTCTCACACGTTTCTTTTTGAACCATGAGAGACATGGGAGAGGAGTTGAGGCATTGATATAGAAGTCTCACAGCGAGATTTGTAAGTGTGAGCCATGGACTGCTTAATATGGAGTTCAATGCCATGTATGTTGAAACTGCCCTTATTAGTATTCTCATCACACTCATATATCATCCACAGTCCTTGGAGCCAAATACAGTACTGTACCTTCTAATAGTTTGAGCATTAGAGCTGAGTCTGAGCCTGCAAATAAAAACTGGTTGTTTGATACATTGTGTTCTGGCACAGTGGTTCAATTCACAATACCAGCTTTGTAGTCCTGTACATGTAGTTTAGCAGCATTTTTGTCTGGCTGGATTTTTCTTATTTTTTTTCTCCCGCGCGCAATAGTTTTGAGGTTACTCAACTTCAGAATGCTGCCAGAATGAAATTCCCACCATTTACCCCTATGGAATTTTGCCATGAATGATGCAAATTAGGTATCCAGTTGCATAATTGATATCTATCGATATTTCTCTCTTTCACTGTTACATAATGTCACACGTTTGAGAGTCCTACACGGTATAATTGAATGCAGCGGATTTATAATCTTTCCTCTATATAAATCATCACTTAAGCTATCTACACCAAACATTATGACGATCCGTCAACCCGTTATTTCAAAGGGATTTATTTACTACATTGTACTAAGACGGTAAAAAAATGGAAATTTTGATTTAAAAAATTGTAAAAACAAATTTTCGAAGACCTCAGATCTCCATGAACTATTCTGATTATGCAAATGACTTCCATATTTACATAATCTATGCCTTGTTATGTACATCTTCATCTTCCCAATACTTACCCAAGGCATATACCCAAATATCATCGTAATCCTTCCAGCGGTTCTCGAGTTATGCTGACTAAGAAAATCCAGAAACACAAACACACAGACACAGACATGCCCATAACAATATCTTGAAAATGGAGATGAAAAGAACAAAACATGCCTATCAAGGTTATTTGAATAACAAAATAAGACCTTCTCATTCATGATTTAAAAAGAAAACATGACAATTGCATGCAAAAAAAACCATACCCGAACTGCACCATTGAATAGTTGGTAAAAACAACCTTGTTAACTGCCCAAAGTGTGACATAAATGTGCTCCCTGTCAGCCAGGTTTCGTGTGATGTTCACTACAGAGACTTGTACTGCGCCTTCGTCTTCATGGGACGGACCGACCTGGTGTGGGAGGACGATGCAGTCTCGCTGGAATAAAGTTTGAAAAGGATCGATGATAATTGATTGCTCTGATTTTTGCTTCAATGTTATGGCCTTTATATTGCGTCAATACATGCATCATGGCTTCTGAATGGTATCGTAATAATCATAATTCAAATTCTCGGTAACCATGTTGGTGGGTGATAAGATTCCAGCAGAAGCATCTTTGCGTAAACGTGTTATCCGACATGAGTCCAGCCTTCGTAACTTTAGTCCACTTTCCGTCTCCGGAGCTCGGGTAGAGGACTAAAGCTAAGAAGTCTGGACTCCAGGCTACGACATGACGCAAATAACGTTAAATGAAAAGCCTGTATATCAAGGCATTCGTGGAACAGCTTGCTCGGGATGTGCGTGAGTGTGTGTGTGTGTGTGTGTGTGTGTGTGTGTGTGTGTGTGTGTGTATGTGTGCATGTGTGTGTGTGTGTGAGTAGTATATGTGTGTGTATGTGTGCGTGTGTGTGTGTGTGTGTGTATGTGTGCATGTGTGTGTGAGTGTGTGAGTAGTATATGTGTGTGTATGTGGGCGTGCGCGCGCGCGCGCGCGTGTGTGTGTGTGTGTGTGTGTGTGTACTGTATATTTGACGTAATACGTCCGATGTTTGTTATAGATTTCATGTTTAGGAAGCTTACCGTGAGGTCTGTGCCCCCAAACGTGGATCCAATAGTCACGTGATAGTTGTGGATCCCAGTGTGCATGTCTGTGAAGCCGAGCCAGGCCAGTCGGACGTGAGGAGGGGAAGTGACGTTCTGTTGATAATACGTCATCCAACCGTCACGATGGCGCCATAACTGGGCAGCATGGTCGGTCTGTATGGCCAACATCCCCACTGTGGGAGGGGTGGAGTCCACCTGGGGAGAAGGACATCAACGTGGACGGGACGATGATGCAGTGATGGTAGCACAGTATATTATAACTTCTGCCATAGGTGTCATTACTACAAATACATCCAACATACCCAAGAATCTGGATAGATGTTGTAAACGGTCGAACGTTTCGGGAAGTATCGACTAGCTGTACTGAATCAGTGGCTTTGAATGGAGTGTGACGAAATAATAGTGGATGCTGTTTGAAACGTCCGACCGTTTAACGTGTCCAGTTGACTAAGTAACGTTTGTATTGTGTATCTTATTACCTTTATTGACCTACCGCAAATATCTTTTATTTCTAATTTCCACAGATTCTTTAATTTTTGCGGCTAAAATCCGTAATGCTTCATTTAAGAGCAAAACCTATAGGAAATAGGAGACTGCCGAATATTTGTTGCAGAGACAAACCCGAAGAACACCAACATGAATAGTTCATAGTTTGAGTGCCTCCATCAGTTTGACCTTCACAACGTTAAAGATAATGTAATGTGAAAGATTTTCTGAATATTTGTCTTAACTAATAGCATTAGAAAACCTACCAGAACCCCACTCGTCTCCCCTGATGTACACAGCTTAGCGCCGTTACAGGCCACCACCCGTACGTAGTAGGTGTCTCCGTCATGCAACGACAAATTAGTGAAGCAATAGTCACGGACGGAACCGGCTATCTAAATTATTGAAAAAAAGAAAACATTTTCATGTTGGAGTTGCAATATAAAAGAAATAATCGTACAAGAAGCAAAACCAAAGTTTAAAAACGTTCTTTTATCATCATCATCTTCATCAACATCCAGTTATTTCTGCATCTGCAGTCATTGAAACGTACTGCAGCTGCATTCAGTTGCATTCAGTTTTTCTTCAATTTCTTTACCTTTGAATTCGTCCACTGCGTTTTGCGTCTTTTGAGCTCTCTTAGTTTCTTTACTTTTGTATTCCGAACGCTCTTTATCTTTGCCAAACTCTTAGCATAATTACTTGTATTATTAGCTCCTTACCTCCATAGGTTCTATATCAATCCCTGCCTGGTGGTGAGTGAAGACTGACAGGTGCTGCCGCTCGATGGAACTCTCGGGGTCAACGAACTCCCACTTCAGAGACAAGGCTGTTCTCCATACCTGGAGGATATATACGTCGGGAACAAATATTTTTGCTTCGCTATATTGAACAGTCACACTTTCTGTACAATGGATATCCAATGATAAAATTCGTATGAATACTACCGATTGAAGGAGTCACACTATATAAATCATACACGCAAAGGTTTACATTGTGATAGTTTCAATACAGACTGTAATTTTAATCTTAAATAACCAACAAATATTGGTACAAAAACTCTAATCATATTATCAAATAACCTACCAATAAATTAGATTATTTAAAAAAATATTATAAACAGATGAATAACCTGAGTGTCAGGAACAATTGTTCCCTGTGTCAGATCAAACTGTGGTTCTTTCAGCATCACTGGAGGGGTCTCATCAATATAGAAGCCGTTGGACGTTCTCTCAACATACAAGCCTGCAACAAGAATGCACCTCGTTACACCTTTGACTCTGACCTTGATGGCCGACGGATAATGATGATTATTATGATGATGATTATGATAATGCTGATGATGACGACAACGAGTATGATGATGACTATGATAACGATCATGAGTATACAAATAATAATAAATATCTAATCAAAGCGGAATGAACTCGCTTGTAGTAACCTTTACACAAGAAAAAAAAACTGACAGACCTGCTTTGTTGTAGGCTCTGACTGTGACGTACACGGTCTGGTTGAGTGGAAGAGGCGGGTCCAGCTGGGAGATGTGGACCAGCTCCGTCAGATGTAGCCGTGTGGTGCGGTACACGTCATCTCCGCCAGGAGTCGTGCCTGCACGCCACTCGTAGTGAGACAGGCCTGAGTGTGGGTCATGGAAGCCGAACCAGTGCGCCCCTAGAGTCGTCCTGATAATGATAATCGTCGATCAACTGAAGCACACGGCAAGGCATATAGGTATGGTAAACTCTATTAGATTGAAAGCAGTAGAAAGATATAAACTACGTATAAACCTACCTTGATGCTTGGAAGCGGGTGTCCCAATCATCCACCCCGTCAAACACCACGCCCGGGGCGGGCGGGGAGTTGTCTATGATGACGCCATCAGAGCAGACAGACGTACAGAGGTCCGCTGCGTTACAGGCTGTTACCGTGACGTAATACTTCTTCCCAGGAACAAGACCAAGATGACTGGCAGAAACAGCTGTAGTTGACATGGAGACGTTTATAATGATAGGGTCTTTGGTAGTGCTGCGTACCGGTACCGTGCCGGTATTGTACCGTAAAAATTGATTAGATACAGGTCCAAAATACCGGATCATGAAGTACCGGTACTGTACCGATATACTATTAGATTTACACCAAGTATGTGCTTGTTTTGTGACTGATCTCCTGACCCCATTGCCTCATGCAACACCAAAAATGTGACCGCAACAGATCATTCAGGCAAGTGGGAGTTTTGATAGCAAGGTCAAGAAAGTTCGGCGGTAGTAAACCTAGTTATGTTCTTTGAATGAAGATACTGATAAGTTGAAAACAGTTTATTTATGTTTCTGTCATATTTGAAGATGTTCAGAAAAACACATGTTAATTTTTCAAATTGTTCAGATATAGGTATAGGTCTGGACCTGTACCTAAACCTCTGTACCGATACCTGTACCTAATGTTACTTTTAGGTACCCAGCACTAGTCTTTGGGCACTCCCAATCGACCGCATGATAGTGTATGAAGACCTATACCAGTTGGCAATTTCAGTGAGAATTTAGAAATATTTCAGATTTGTAAACAGTAAGTGACTTTATATGAAGTTTACTAAAGCTCCTTATCATTTGTCTCCAATTGGAAGGAAATATCATTTAGACGATGTTCTGTAATCTTGTGTGCCAATATCTAATCAGTCGTGTTTAGGTATCTATATACAGTGGAAACATGCCTAGCTTGCCCATCACAGCAGCATTAACCCCTTCTTCGAACACCAAGCCAAAGCTTACAGTAGTTAAGCAGTACACGTTCTAAATCCGTAATCTTGTCAGAAATTTTACGTTGCTATATTTTTCATTTCTCAATACGTCTGCTTGATATACAACATTCAGCTTCTCAATATAATTTTTCTTAAGTCGAACATGGACACGAATAGCCCTAGTTATATCTACATATGCACCCAATATCAGGGGAAGGATGGTAGATACTAATTAATGTTTACACAATGTACTGTATATATTTCACTGTATATGTCACTTACATGTTAGTTAGGTTAATGTTAAACGACCTGTATCTAGCCCCTCGGGGCACGAACATACAATAAAGGTCTTCATTCATCAATTCATCCATTCATTAATTATCTAACATTTTCATTCGGATACTTCTTTGAAGGTGAGCTCTTCGCCTTGAGCGTTTGTATGTCTCCAGTGGTTCCCCACGATAGAGCAAAATTGGCTTGACTAGACTATTGGATAATTCCAGGGCGAGAGGAATTGACGGATTATGTTGATGGCAGCAATGTTTTAAGTTTAATTCAACGAAGGCCTGCCGGGTTTTTACTCTAAGTTGTTTGATGACACAAGCAAGTGATATATCTTACCGGTCAGCAAGCCGACATGTTCTGCTTCCATGACGTCATCACATCCGGGACATGTCCCCACACTCCATTCGTACCCCAAAATGGCGGTGTGAGCATCATGGAAACCTGTCCACCTCGCATGCAGCTCATCCAACTCAGTCTACGAGGAACCAAAAGTCATGTTATCTATTATGAAATAGTATACATGTTGTAATCTGACCGATGGGAGTCAGATCGTGTATTTTGGTCATTAAGTACTTTCTTCTTTTTTTTCAGAGTACCTGAAAGTCTGCATCTTGTTGGCCCGGTGATGAAACCCCGTCATAGACAGACCCGGGTTCAGGCGGTGAGCTCTCCACCACAGTCGGCCATGACACCGCCATCACCGACAGTCCTGCTCCGTTATATGCCTGGAGGTTATATTGCACAACGTTGAAAAAGCCTTAGGATATTTGGTATTATGAATCATTTTCCGTTGTTAAGCAGAGAATGTAATTAAATGCTTAAAAAGACGTTTCGTGGCTAAGACTTGATTTCCTTCAAATAGTTTCATTATGATGACAATAAATTATGCTAATCTTCATAAATATAACTTAATGTATAGAAGTACCTTGACAGACACATAGTAGACATGTCCCTCCTGCAGCTGTAGATCCAGTGCTGGGTCTGACACGGTTGCTTCAGACTCGGTTCGTGTGAACGGCATGATGTCAGCATGACCCGGCCCGGAGCCCACACTCCACTCGTAGCGAGATATACCTAACATTGACACGTGTGATGTTGAGAAATTCAAACTTTGGAATGCATTAATTATGCAAACGGTTGAGTGAGAGTGTTTCGGACTGGCGTATTTGGCACTTGAAGAATCATTTTTTTTTAATATTTCAAGTTTGCCCAGGCATGATTTTAGAACAGTCCATTTTTGCATGGGGAGGGACCGGGTGAAATATGCTGTATTTGCTCACAGATATTGCTTTACTAGTTTATTGACGTTTCAAACAGCTGGGTGGCCCATTCATTTCTGGGAAATTGTTTCTTTTAGTTAATTGATAAGTAGGCTACAAAAATATTTCATCAAGAAATTTCGTATTCGGTATTGAATTCAACTAGCTGTAGAAAAAGTTTAGAAGTTAGAATTGGCATCTATGTTGAAGACACATGAATTATGATGCAGATGTAATGTCAGCATCTTATAGTGATTGTAAGTTGGTCAATCCCTACTCAACGTACGGGGGCTTATCTTTGCTGCTGACGAACTTTCTATGGTGTGGTCATCTTAAAACAAACTCAATCGCCCGTGAAAATTCTTACAAAAATTTTGATATTTCAGTCTCAAAAGACGTGTGCCTTTATATGTGTGTATATTGCAATTTCCCACTCATTTTATACGAAAATGAACCTGCAATGATACTAATGGCATTACATCCTGACACTCGTACATTGTAAGTTTTTCACTATAACAATAGTATGTCTGTTACCGCTTTCTGGGTCCAGGAAAACCCCATCCCATCTCGCCGTCACTGATGACGTAGACAGATGATAACGGCCGCCGACGTCAATCGTGGCTTCTGTTACCATGGGAACGGTGACGTCGATGGTCACACCCTGTGATACACTCGTCACCGCAAAGCCGACGTAATCGGTTGCTGGGGGACAATGATTACGGGAAAAAATGTTTGGACCAAACGGTATTTTGTTGACAAAAGAAGCCTAGCAAGAGATGTTTTTCCATTTGAAAATGACATTATCAATTACAAAACCATCGTGCAGATCTTCATCATAAAATGCTGGTCTAAATTCCATTTACCGCGGATAGTGACGTAATAGGTGTGTCCATGTTGCAGACGAAGGTTGCGCATGATGGCCATGTTTGTCACACCCACGTCTTTAAATTTCTTAATGTCCACACCGCTGCGCGAAGATCCTGTAGAACATTGTAGGAAAAAGGTTACTATGATGTATATAAATAAAAGCGATCAAATATAGGTCCGTATACATGTTACTTATGTGATTGATTGTCATCTTATAGCCTTAAGATAATGCTCACCTATTGCCAGTTCGTATTTCTGTATGCCGCTGCGGTGAGACGACATCCCATGCTCCTCCACGTCAACAAACGAATCCCAGTAAACATACAGTTCAGACGTCGAAGTCTGAAGGGAACAAAATTATAATTTTCTGTGTCATAATGATGCATCAGTCAATTCTTCTGTGAATACAAGCTGCATACAGCTATATTTTGGATATGCTGCAGAGTTCATTACGACGACAAATCATTAGTTTTAACAACCGTCCAGAAATTTACATGGCAAAGTTGGTGATTTAAAGTTTAACATATGACTTACATAGAGTTACGTTTGAAAACATTGGTCGACTTGTAATAGCTTACCTGAAAATCCTGGTCCCTCCTGTTGACCCACACCTGTCCAGGTAAAGGCGGCGTCAGGTCCACGGTGACGCCGTTAGAACAGGTGTCTACTTCAGCCAGGGTTTGGTCAAACATCTCAAACTGCAGGACGGTCTGGTCGGCGTGGACACAGATGTGATACCGTCGACCGTGGCGGAGTGCAAGACCGAGTACGTTCACGAAATTATCCTTTAACATATTAGACAAAGGTAAACTTCTGTTGGAGAAGACCGCTTCTGCCAATATCATCTATTTTAACTGAGCACAGAAAACCCCAGAAGTGGGTGTTATTTTGTTAAATACCACATCTTTATGAATACAAAACCAGCCAAATTTGTAAAATCTATTCACAGATTAACCGCTAAATGAACCATTTATAATCCAGGAATTGAGTAGTGCCCCTTCAAGCAGACGCAAGGGGTGTGATGCATGATGGGAATCATCCCTTGAGTATTGTTTCCTATGGTCTAATTTATTGGTCAACGCAATTGGAGAATTAAGTTCTACGGGTGAAAATTGATCAACTATTCACACACACGCTACAATTTCTTTTTGCTATGCAACCGCCATGCGGTTGCTGGTATTGTGCAGGGTCTCATTTTGCCATTGCTAAATGGCTGACTATAGTTGACAAATGTGTATGCGCAGACTGCTGATAATCCGATTCCTATTGGCAATCTAAACGGCATCCGAGAAGGTTTGATTTTTACTTCGACTGATAAAATACATAGGACAATAGTGTGGCCATTAGCTATTATGCAGAAAAGGATAAGGCGGCAAAAATTGTGACGGTTTTCGAGCAACATGTACATCATGTGACGATCGATGGGAAGGGCTGGGCGTAACGAAGTCTATACAAGTCCATTCACGTACAATCACCATTTCATCCTCGCCATTATCTAATGGTTGCGTGGCCAGTTTTTTTAAAAAAACTTCGCATTTCTTGTTTCAACATCGTTCCTAGATTTCCTAAGGGCGTGCCATTTTGTGAGGGCCTTTTTTCTAAGTCTTAAGTATAGGTTTCAAGGGATAATTGACCAAAATTAAGTTCCATTTTTGACCTAAAGCGAGTGAAAAATACAGCTTTTAAGGCAATAAATTCACAAACAAGTATCCAGAAACACATTGCAAATGAAATCTTTTAGCTTCACCCAAGATTTCTTAAGAGCGCCCCAGGTGAAGTTTGTCCAATGGCTGTTCGCCTGGCTGTAATTAATCTGAAGGGTACTCGGGGGCTATCAGAATATTGATAATACATACTGCAACGGATGCCTACTCCAGGTTCAAGGTCAAGTCGCCAATACAATTACGTTCTTGGATTCAGAAATGTATTATAAGCAGTACCAGAACACTGTCCTCTGGGGTTGTCTTTGCCTTTAAATCTCAATGTGTTGCAGCTGCATTGACACCTATTTTGCATCAAATGCATTTGATCATAACTGATAAAGTCATATCGTCGATAGGCATAAATCATTCAATACTAATGCAGCCTAGACTTCTCTTGAATGCAAGGATGGCTGCTTCCCTATGTGTCATTAGACACAAAAAGGACCAAACAAAAGACGCCGTGCAATCCAAAATTAATGAACCAATGAAGAGTTTTGACGATGACAATACCTTTGTTGTACCGCAAGCAAGTACCTCTGGGCTGTCACATTCATAGTCAGAGTAACGCAGAGCATTCTGGGGAGTGACGTAAGCCCAGCGACGTATGGAGTCTGCAGAGATGACTTTCCAGTTGTACAGACCGTGACGTAATATTGGCCAGACAGCTGATAGTTTGTTAGAAGCCGGGGTGAACTCTTTATCAGGTAGCGGCCATCTCTGGTTGATCTCAAGGTATATGTCCCTGTAGATAAACAGATCTGTCTCAAATTTGTTGTCTCATTTCTAAACAGACTTAACAGACGCCCCAGCTCATCAAACTCAGAGGTCCAACACTGAATTCACATTTAATTTCAAGGGCATTCGGTGAGTTTGGACAAAGTCAGAATTTTTAACACAGAGCAGGATAACTTTCTAAGAGGACTGAAAGAGGCCAACTTCATATTCTCATCAACCATCCTTCAACCTAGACGGTGGCCGATATCGACTGCCGGGCAACTTTGACCCACTGAGTTCCCTTTGAACCTCCGTTCTTGTCACGCGATCTATATAGGCTTTAAGTCATTTCAACTTGAGATGCATCCGAGGACTGATCGAATTTCTATCTACTCTCTTTCATTGCCATACCTTGTCTTGTTGGGAGAATGTTGGTCATACTCGCCCACTGCATCGATGACAATCGGCGTCCTGAATTCTACTGGATTGTCAGTGTCACAGTTGAGCACATCCCGGGCAGAGCTGGAGGACAGCCCCGCCTTGTTATAGCCTCGAACCAGCAGACGCAGGCAGTGGGTGAAGTATAGGGGGTGGTCCAATGTCACAATGTGGGTAAGCTGAAACATATAAAAGATTCATGCATGTATTTAAGAAAATGTATTTTAGTGACGTCGTGGCGTAACGGTTAGAGTGTTGAACTCGGAATCAATAGGTCCCGAGTTCGATACTCACCATGCCCCGACGTTGTGCCTTTGGGAAGGTTCCCGGACGGTGGAGTGACGCCCACCGAGCCTATTCGGCTAATTTGTCAAACTGTGTGCCAAAAAAACACACTGCGGATTTGGTTGCCGATGTGCCAACATCTAGCACATTTGTCACTGAGTACCGTTAAGATTTAAGATTACCTCATTACGATAGTTTCTCAAGAAAGGTCCATCTTATATCTTCTTTAATTTCATAGTACCGACACCATGTTGCAGTAAAGGAACGTAAAGGGCACATTTGGGAGATCGTATGGCATTTAACAATGATTCTGAAGGTGACTTAACAATGATTCTGAAGGTAGCTATAGCATAAAGATACTACTCACGCAATGTTCAATCAACAAACTGAGATAAAGTTAAAAATTTGATTTCAGTAAAGCGCTTTCCTCGATATACCCTTGTCACAGAAAGCCGGCCATGGCGTCCCGACCTTTTCCATACAATGGTTCGGAGTCAGTCGTGTGCAGGTCATCTGTGGTTAGGGGTTGGTCGGCGAGGCTGCCAACTAGTCTTTAAAAGAAGTCTGCACCAGCAGACAACAATTTTGAAAACAAAGTCGGAGACGTCATTTAATTCTTTAGCGCGATATCCGCCGAGTGAAGTGCAGCTAGAATAGGATCAAAGACGAATTTGATTTGACAGCACTGATATATATTGCTTGAGGGGCGGTCGGCAGCAATGTGACAGGAGCTTCAGGTGCATTTCCAATGGCATAAATGGCTCCCTTACCTTAGTGCCTGACGATGTGGGACCTCTAATGTTCTGCCATGGCAGTATGACGTTACCATGTTCAGTCAGCTGTGATGACATCTCACTGGAAAGCGTCCACTCGTACCCGAGCATGTAGCTGTTGGACCCAGGTGTCACGTGACCGTGAGTGAACCGTTCCCATGTGAATGTCAGGACGTTAGCAGTGCTGTTGTATCGGATGTCTAAAATCGGACCAGGGATGGGGGACTCGTGTAGAACCCTGAATCCGTCACTGAACACCGGCTACAGGAGAAGATGTGAGGTAAATAGATTTGATCATCTCCATTAGGCACTGTTTGTTTCAGTTTCTTTAATTTGCACTAAAGAATCAAGGCATGATATTGCACAAAAGAATTGTACATAAAGTAACGAAGAAGACAAGAAAGAGTGCGACTGTTTATTGATGAGTTGATTTTAAAAACGATACATTCCCTACAGGTCAAGGACCACTGACGAAACTAAGGAGCAATATATGATAGAATGAGTACCTTGAAGCAGCCAGCTGTATGACACAGCCTCACCACAGACCGGTATTTCTCTCCACTCGTCAGACGGAGGGAGGTCCAGGTGGCTTCAAGTGACATCTGTACATTCCTGAAATCAGTCACCTTCTCCCAGAAAGTAGAACTAAAATATAAAAACGTTGACAGGATATGGGAATGATAGTACCAAATGGTCACGAGTACTTGACAAAACGGCATCATTAATTCCATTGTGAACATGAATTGATTTTAAAATTACAGTCATGAAGATCACTTCTTGGTGATAATGTGTGAATACATGCTCTGTATCTGCATTGTAATCTATAGTCGGTATAACTACCCTTTGAAATACAGCGACATGTTTACTTTCTTCAGAAACTGCATACGCTTTTTGTAAAATGCTATTGTAAAGCTCACCCATTGATAGTGTCTTCCCGTTCAAGGGCCCATTCAATACGACGGATAAACGGCCGTATTTCATCTGCAACTGACCAATGAGCGCTGACGGCTGTAGTTGAAGCTTGGTAATTGATGTCCTCTGCACAGTCACCATACGGGATATCAGCGTGGTGTGAAAACGTAGTGTTGTAGCCTGTTGTAACCAATTTAAAAAAAAAAGATCATTTTCTATCTACCTCTACCAAATCTGCTCCGAATTAAGTAGACTTAGAGAAATGCACGCATGCCGTACCAAGTGCCTTGCATCCGTTTCCATCGTAAACGGTAGCGCCGTTGCTGACGTCATCATTCTGCATGACACGCACTCCATCTGACGTCACAGTTGTGTTCCCTGCCTCGGTAGATGCGATAACTGTGACATAATACACCTGTAAAATAGATTCCATTTTTTGTATGAACAGAATTAATCAGATATTTTGCAATGTGCTCTACAAATAATGCTGTAAGACAAGATTCGTTTTACTACCTTAACCTGCATGCAATGTCATGTAGCTTTATCCCCTATGTAAAATCACATGGTGTCTTTCAAGTCACAGAACAAAGACAATTCAACATAACCTGCATTTACCTAGCGTTGGATTCATTTGACAGAAAGCCAGCTTACCTGAAGCCTCTGGAGGTGTAGATGATTCCATGTGAAGTGCGTCTCCATTGCTACATCAGAAAAAGCAATGACGTCATCAGTACCTGGTGATCTACCAAGCCCAACCTGATACGTCACTGGAAGGTGTGGATGGGAGAACCCTCGCCACTCACAATGGAGCTCGTCGGTGGTGTTTTGAAAGTCGATATCGCCCTCATGCTAAAACAGAAGTCATAAACTCGTTAGTATAATGGCAGTTTTGTTTATGCCATGTCCTGATTGGACCAGATTTATGTAGCCCATCACACCTCACTTCCAAATGAAATTTCAATTTAGTATTCTGTGTAGTATAAATATATAGTCTCAGCCTCACCCCAAATACAGATGCTTCCAGTTGTGCATCACGCACTTCCATGACCACTCCTTTGGACGGCACGTCTAGAACATGTACGTACGGACTAGATGAGACGACCAGGCTGAGACCAGCGGTGTTCTCCGCACGGACAGACATGTAGTACGCATGCGTCCCGTGGAGCTGCCAGTCCAGAGATGACACAGGGACGGCCACACACGACGGTGGGAAAGTAACGTTACACAGGTCGTTATCAGTGTATGGCAGTGGTGTGAAGGGATGTACTTCGGAACTCCCAGGGCTGTGGCCTGTGAAAAGTAGGACAATTAACAAAGGTTAAATACAATATGTCAGGGTAGCGATTGCGCATACGATTGGACAGAATTGCCGATCCTACCGGTATCAGGTAGAGATCCTGACCAGGTTGTTAGGTGTGTATTAGGGCAGACTCCCATTTGTAAATGTAAGTTAGTCCATTGATGTATAAAGTGGCAGTTATACGTTAAAAAGCTATGACTTTAAATGACAATCTATTATGTCTTTTAAATTTACAAACTCCGATCGCGGGAAATCTACCAGCAGGATACGTTGAGATCTGCCAGTTGCAGATTCAGATTAGAGGTCTGTCGACAGAGACTCCGATCAGACAGATTTGCTGATTCTCTCAGAGTGTTGTCTCTACCCTGACATGTACATTATTTATGGCTCCTATGGGGCAAGTTTCTTATTGTAGTGCAGATTATGGAAGATGCGATTACATAATATTCTGACAAGATCCTGAACAATAGCATGAATGACCAGGATAATGACATGACATAGCCGACAACACTTAAAATGCAAGTCATTTCCTTCTTAAAAGATGTTCAAATTCATGGCATCTGAATTATTTTCTTACCAACAGCATAGTCAAAGAACAGGAGAGCACCGTCTCCGTCGGCCTCAAAGAATGCGCCACCTGCCCATCGTCCAACCAGCATGCGGTTTCCGCCTTGTTGTTCCAATGTCACCTCTATATGTCCTGAGAACGTCGGCGGCGTAGAATCTACAATGTACGGACCGAGAACCTGTCCGAAGAGAAGATTTTTATCGACGATACTATCCATCTAATGCGTACAGCAAAAGCTTTGAGAACACAGAATTACCTTACATCACTACGAATATAGCAAATTTAACATATATAGTGCTTCTACAAGCAAAGGTTGTAACTTTATCATCATATGCCCCTTTCCTGTAATATTCTCAAGGACTAGGAGGCTAAGATGCAATAGATTACTTAAAAAGTACAAAGTACGAAGTACAACACTAATCTTAACATAGCCGTCGTTCAGAGAAAAATTCGGGTCAATCTAGTATTTGCTGCGCCTAACATATTTAGATACAGGATCATCTTTTTACTACGACTCATATCAAAAACACATTTTACCTTAGTGGTAACCATCTGTGCCCTGTTGATGGCCCTTATCACCAGGTAGAACTGTTTCCCCTCCCCCAGGTTGGGATGGTATGTGCTGAAGTGTGAACGGGAGTTTGTTGATGTGAACGGAAGTATGTCCGGGAGGTCCGGGGACTCCGTACTGCTCAACCCAACCTCGTAATCATAGATGTCACTTTCCTGGTCCTCGCCGTCCCAATGGACCGATAACTAAAATAAAGAGGTCAAAACTATTAAAGTTCGCAATATCTTGATCGGTTGATGTAATTTGGGGATCTAGTGGAATATCATACTTCTCGTGCTTCCCATATTTTCTTGTGCTTACCATATTCTCACGAGACACGTATGCTTTGGCTGATAGTTCTACGTAGAGTCGGCAGTCTATCTCTTCAGTGTACCCATTGTGCATCGTGTCATTTGGAAGTCGGAAGAGTGGCCATAGGTCAATGTCATCTACCTGTCTTGACACATTCCTGCAACAAAACATGACATGTTAAAACCAACTCTGATGATACTGTTGAAATTAAAATCTCACAGGTGGCCGATGACACCACTTTATTTGTGTCTGACGTTACATCTATGGAAAATGCCTTCATACATATCCACAATTTTTGTAGTGTTTCTAGTCTTAAGTTAAATGTTAAAAAATGTGAAGGTCTATGGATCGGAACGTATGTAGACAGACAAGACACCCCCCTAGATATATTTTGGCCGAAGCGCCCAATAAAATCCTTAGGCATCTATTTCTATAACTCTTCCCTCCACCATGAGTGTGAACTTCTAAATTGGGAGAAAAAGATAGAAAGGCTGAAAAACACATTGCAAGTCTGGAGATGTAGAAATCTGTATGGAAAAATCACTATCATTAAGTCATTAGCTCTTTCCCAGATTATACACAATATGGCAATGATTGTTACCCCACCCTGGGTTTTTACATCTATAAAAAGAGAAATTTTCAAGTTTTTATGGAAAGGCAAAAAGGACAAAATCAAAAGAGATGTTATAAGCCAACCCACTGAAATGGGTGGACTGAACATGTTAAACTTAGATTACCAAAATAACGCACTCTTATCACGTTGGATATATAGGTTGATAGTGAATGATAAATCTAGATGGAAAACACTCCCCCTGTTGTATGTTAATTCATTTGGTCCCAATAATCTTATTTTACAGATGAACTTTGAAAAAGAAGGCGATGGACCAAACTTCATCCATATACCTACATTTTATAAAGAAGTCATTTTATCCTATCACAAAGTTGAGAAAAAAAATGACATCAGGCCCCAGTCCTTAAAAGAACAGATAATATGGTGTAATAGAAATATAAGATCACAAGGTAAAACTTTATTCTTCCCTCAATGGATTAAAGAAGGCATAATATATCTTTGAAAGACCTATTCCCCAGGGGAAAATTCATCTCATCAAATTAGTACCCTACACTTAGCCACCGACCCAGTACTTTAATTGAGCAAATAACCCTGTATAAACCCTACCCAACCCTGGAAAACTCTTGTCAAAAATGCACTCTTCTCAGATGACCGCCCAACACATCCTGTAATCCCGCCCCCACATCAGTTTATAGCTACAACAAAATCCTGTAAATTACTTTATTCTACACTTGCTCTTAAACATGCAGTATTGCCAAGCTGTCAACAGAAATGGCAGACAACTTTTTATCTCACTGAATTATTTGACTGGAAAAAGATTTGGAATTTGCTCTGCAAAACTGCATGTAAGGATACACAAATAGCTGAACTAAATTACAAACTATTACATCAAATACTGCCGTGTGGTGAAAAATTAAACAAATGGAGAATACATGATGAAAATGGGCTAATAATAGATCCTATATGTAAACTATGTGATAGTGGAGATATTGATAGTTATAGACACATGTTTTTGGAATGTAAGAGATTATCAGACCTGTGGGACACAGTTCAGCATTACATGCCTTTCAGTAGCAGTAATCCTACAATAGATTTTGAAGAAGTAACAATAGGAAAAGTCACTCAGCCTCTGAACATACTCCACCTTAAAAGACGAATACTAATTATATCTATAGCTAAATGGGTCATATTCAAAACATGGATATCTCTGAGGCAGACCCAAAATCCCGCCTCACATCAAAACAATTTGCCAATTCTTTTTAAATGGGAAATGAAGAACAGAGTTACCTCTGCCTGTGAACCTCTAGTTACCTCTTGATTAATATAGATAGCTTTTATTGATGAGTTTTGATGACTTTTGTAAACAAGGAACTGAGCTTGTTATGATATGTTATGTATAAGGGACGTTCTAGTTTCTTAGCTTGAGTTTTTGACGACCTTTTAGTTACACTGTTTTATGTCATGAATGTGTAATTTACTTTAAAATGTGGAGTAAACTGGACCCAAACAACTGATAACCTGATTTAGCACACAATGTATAATACACTGTAAATATGTTACTTTGATGTAAATTATCTCCTTTGACACAATTAGCATTTTTTATGTGATATGTGGTTTAATCTTGAACCATCCTGCCTGTATATGTACAGTAACCCAATGTCATATAGTCTTTGGTGCCAACATTGTAACAAGTGTAATATATTTTGCTGTAACATTGATGTATATTGTGAATAAAATGTTTAAAAAATTAAAAAAATTAAGAAAAAAAACATGACATGTGAACTACTCATTTTACAGTTTATATTCTGAACACTTTTTCATTAAAATATGGCTGTTTTAATTTGGGCCCCTGGAAGATTACAAAATCGGGTTATTACTTATATTATCAATTGCTGATAAAACATTTTTATAGGGACTTACCGACACTCTGGAGCCGGCTGTCTGTACCCCTTCCTGTCCACCAGCCAGACGTTCCCGTCTCCGTCCCGGAGAAGTCCGGGTTTGAAGTGTGCGCTTTCCACAACAACCTCTGTCAGCACGGGCGGGGTGGTGTCCACGGTCACACCGTCTGAACACACGGGGTCTGACGGCTCCAGAGCACGGTTAAAGGCGACAACTGTGCAGTAGTAGGTGCCAGGATGTGGTGCCTCCCATGTCACGTAAGTAGAAGTTGTATTCGTACTCTGTAGGTTTAAAGATGAAAGAAGTTTCCCGGAAATTTCTCAAATGATAAGAAGTCTCCACCTTTAACATTTTATAAGAGACAATGTCTACGGTTTTGCCAATTCATTAAAAACGAGGGATCGGGAGACTCAAAAAGTAATGCAATTGCTTTTATAACAAGATTATTTTTCTATCGAATAAGTTGAAATGTGGCAAAAAAGATAATCAAGGTACATAATTATCTTCCCGAGACCAAAATATCTCAATTTGTTGATTAGATTTTTGTTTTGCAATTCAGCGATTAAGTTTATTTCAAGTTGACCACACACTAGATCTGACCCACTTACAATTACTGTAAAAAGCTGAAATTACACCAGTATAATAAATACTTCTATTGGTTACATGCTAGGTTTCTGACCTCTTATGTAACCTCTTTTATAGCTGCTAGGTGGGTGTGAGGTGTAGATCCAATTGGATTCATAGCTGAATATGTGATATATTGATTAAAGCTTATGGCAGACCATATTCCCATTAACCAAGAGAAGCGAGACTTGACACAGTTATAAAGTGTTCTAAGACAAAGAAATGTTTTAAGTTTCGTTTTTCTTAGTTTATGACAAAGTAGACAAAATAGCATTGTGACCGGACAATGACAAACCGCATTATAAGTAGATGAACTAAAATCACGATGACATAGCATTATCCTCTTATCCAAGTACACTAAAGTACGGATTTCAACAAAACAATAAAATGCGTCAACACACTGTAACGTATAGTTAAAAGTTAAAGTCCTTCCCGCAGCGAAAGTGCATAAAGCCTAGGTTACACATAGCCGAACATGGCCTCCCGACTCTCCCCCGACCATGGTTGGAGTGATTCGGGAGTGATTCGGGAGCTAGCTCGGTTTGTCGTTCGGCCGAATCGGCTGGCGTTCGGCTGAATCGGCTGGTGTTCGGCTGCGCCAGCCGAATGTTTTGAAAATTTCGAAATGTTTTGAAAACATTCGGCTCTGGACGGAGGGTCTGAAATGGGTCGGCTGGTGTTCGGCGCGGTCGGCTAGTGCTCGGCTGGTATTCGGGATTGAGTCAGTAGTAAAACTAGAACCTTAACCACGCCAGAAACACTACTGACTAGTTTCCAACCTACCCATAACTCACCCCAAGGCCGTAGACTAAACTCTGCTTACTAATTCTCAACCAAGTGACTACTATCGTAACGTGGGCGAATCATCCCGACCTTCACACGACCAAAAACAAAGAAGAACACTAAAAGCAGTATTAAAGCTAGCCATGATCCGAATTCAATCTCTCGGTGATGTTAACAACATAATAGAATGGATTACTTTAATTAAAAACGAAAATGACCCCTCTTTTGAAAGTCGCTAAATATGTCCATTTAAAGTCGTGAGAGGGTCTGCAATCGGTCGGGGTTTAGTCAGGAAAGATTTGGCAGTCTGCGGCTAGAGGTCGGAATGGTTGGGAGTAAGCTAGAAAGCATTCGGGGCCCATTCGGGAGTAATTCGTGTACTGGTTAGGAGATGATCGGTGCATCCTCGGCGCATGTTCGGCGCCAAAGATAGGCGTGGCCCAAACCGGTCAGAATGCTCCCGAACTACTGCCGACCTGAGTCGGCTAGCGTTCGGGAGCCATGTTCGGCTATGTGTAACTTAGGCTTAAGGCGGCACCCATCTCCGGTTCAGCAGTCCTTGGGCCACACAACTTTGTGCAAGTCACTACAGCAGGGGGCTAGTCCAAAATGCTGAGTGCTAAGCAGAGAAAGCAGTATGTACCATCTTTGGTATGACCCGGCCGGGGTTCGAACTCACAACCAACCGTATGCAAGGCGAACACTCTACCCACTCGGCCATTGCTCCGGTCGTATAGTAACGTATAGTAGTAACTAAAATAGATGAGCTTATAGACAACTTATTGGTTGTAGTAGAACGTAACAACTTACTAAGGAGTTGCTGCCGGCTGGCGTCATGTTATCTAAAGAAGAACACATCTCTTCGACGGAGACAAGGTAGAACATGACACCACTTTCTCTGTCAAAGAACCCTTCCCATGATGCATGTATGGTGCCGTCCTGCTGGTAGTCTGTGTCTGTCTCACCGGGAAGACTGTCGTGAACATGGCCGGGGAGTGGGGGACTCCTGTCAACTGTCACCTGAAAAGCAACAAGTAGGTACATATATCCTGGCGGATACGGAAATATCTATCTAGATGGGTGGATTCTTTATTCACATCCCTATGTTGAATATGTTAAGTATGTAGTTGTAAAGTGTTTATGTCTGCAACGTAAATTTAGTAATTGTCGTTGTTGTCATTGTTTTCTGCGGCTTATAGAAAAGAGGCTAAGAGAAACTACTCAAATCATGTGTATCCTTTCTCTATGATGTCATACTGCTGATTTTGATTCCATAGTCAGTAGTTATGTTGATACATGTTACATATTGTTTTAGAGCACAACGTTCATTTCAAACTGATATTTCATAGCTATGATGTGATATGAAATGTTCAATCCTACATATAACAACTTTTCCTCACTTGGAACGTCTTCTGGGTCTGTAACATGGCGTTGTTTGTGACCGTGATGACAAAGTAGTAGTCAAAATCATGGTTTCCCTGTGACTTGTTCATCTTGTTCATGTCCAGAACAATCTCGTAGTTTCGGAAATAACACTCCTCGTCTTTAGGGATGCAGGCACATTGGGGCGGAGAACAGTCGGGCTCATGTACCTGAAAATCAGAATCGACTTGTTCAAGGGAACTGACATCAACCTCTTATATCAAAGGAACAAATCTATAAATATATTTATATACATATAAGAAAGAAGACAGCATGAAAGTGTTGGTAAATGACAATAGGACCATTTCGGCAAGTACAAATTATTTTAGGGTTGGATTTGGACTTTTCGTCAGAAGGCAACATATTACTCTTTGCTAATAAATAAGAGCTACACTCGTCGCTACTTGGCCCACTATCCCTCAAAATAGCTTTCTTTTTGCTCAACACCGATTCTTACCATGGCAACGGGCCAAACAAGTTTTGGGGCCATTTTCCCTGATTTGGGTATGTCAAAAACATGAAAATTGGCTCATTTTAGGACATGATTACGAACAGGTGCTTGAATTTAACGGGAAAACAAAAACTGGGCTAAAAAGAGCAACTATTCAGCTTTATTAGAATAGCTTTGAAGTTTTCAGAAATTCAAGTTGAAGTGCTTGGGCAACTTCAAAACAATACAGTGTTTGTGGCTTGTGAAAAAAGGTAATTTTGAAACACTGTAAGTCCAAAAGTGGTGTTTTGTTTTGCTTCAAATTTACATCATATATACATCCATGTAATAGCTATCATGTAAAAGTTTTCAAATTTTGATATCTTCTTTGGTTGTCACGTAACTGTCCTCAGAAGTAGGTCATTTTTTACGTTTGATGAAAAATATTATGTTGGGCCATATTTAAAGCCCAATATATGGAAAAGTAAAGAAGTGGTCTGGTTTAAATTCATGTCAAAGATAACCCTATGCATATTCTATCAAATGAATGGTTGCAAAGGTTGGTGTCTTGTTTCGTTGCTGTGTACTTGTCCCTAAGAGTAGGCCACATTTTCGAAATATGCGGAAATCAACATTTTTGGCTAACTTTGAAGCCCTGAAGATGTCAAAGTAGGATGTTTTTTTCGATTCAATCTTTAATCAGAGGTACCCCTGTGTATTGTCTATCAAATGAATGGTTGCAAAGGTTGGTGTTTTGTTTCGTTGCCACGGACTTGTCCCTAAAAGTAGGCCATATTTTCGACATATGCGGAAATCAACATTTTGGCTAACTTTGAAGCCCTGAAGATATCAAAGTAGGATGTTTTTTTCAACTCAATCTTTTATCGGTTGTACCCCTGTGTATTTTCTATCAAAGGAATGGTTGCAAGGTTGGTGTTTTGTTTCGTTGCTGTGTACTTGTCCTTGAAAGGAGGCCATATTTTGGGCATGTGTGGATATTGATATTTTGGGCTATGTTTGAAGCTCTGAAAATGTCAAAGTGGGATGTTTTTTCAACTCAATCTTTTATCAGAAGTACCCCTGTGTATTTTCTATGAAACGAATGCCTGCAAAGGTTGGTGTTTTGTTTTGTTGCCGTAGAATTGTCCCTAGGGCTAGGGCATACTTGGCATATATACAGAAACTAGCGTTTTTTGGCTAACTTTGTAGCCTTGAAAATGTCAAAGTAGGATACGTATTTGAATTCCATCAACAGATGTACCCCTGTGTATTGTCTATCAAATGAATGCCTGCAAATGTTGGTGTCTTGTCTCGTTGCAGTGTACTTATCCCTGAACGTACATTTAGGTCATATTTCGGAAATAAGCGATTCAAAGGAAGCAAAATCAAAACATATATATTATGTACACACACATAAATGTGTGTATGTATGTATGTATGTATATATGTATTTCTTGTGCAAACAATGTCCATATCTTTTAATGCAGTAGCATGTTTTTGTTACAAGTTTCCCCCCCTGCACACAAAGATGAGGGAAGATCTACTATACTCTGCGAGCTGGGCAAAATACTTATGTGATCCTCACTAGGAGAGAAATGATAAATATTTTCACTGTCTAACTTTGTAATGGTTAGTAAAATTCACTGCACCAACGTTGCATGTTGGTTCTCTGGCGAGCACAGACAGACAGAACCTAACTTCCCCTCTTCTGACCTACATACTGGAGTTCTCACGTTTCTCAGCCTAGGGCACAATGATAAGGGGAGATCCGCTATACTCTAGTAGGTATGGGGGTAAAATCAGTAAAACCTTTAGGTAATACTCAGAAGTATTTTTGACAGACAATACATAGTATAACTTCTTGAAGAACTTGGGTTTAGAAATTACTGCATGTTTATTTCCAAATAATTTGAAAATATGACCTACTTTTAGGGACAAGTAGCAACGAAACAAGACACCAACATTTGCAGGCATTCATTTGATAGACAATACACAGGGGTACATTTGATAAAAGATTGAGTTGAAAAAACATCCCACTTTGACATTTTCAGAGCTTCAAACATAGCCCAAAATATCTATACTTTGACATCCTACTTTGACATCTTCAGGGCTTCAAAGTTAGCCAAAAATGTTGATTTACGCATATGTCGAAAATATGGCCTACTTTTAGGGACAAGTACACGGCAACGAAACAAGACACCAACCTTTGCAGGCATTCATTTGATAGACAATACACAGGGGTACAACTGATAAAAGATTGAGTTGAAGAAAACATCCTACTTTGACATCTTCAGGGCTTCAAATTTAGCCAAAATGTTGATTTCCGCATATGTCGAAAATATGGCCTACTTTTAGGGACAAGTCCGTGGCAACGAAACAAAACACCAACCTTTGCTGCAACCATTAATTTGATAGACAATACACAGGGGTACCTCTGATTAAAGATTGAATCGAAAAAACATCCTACTTTGACTTCTTCAGGGCTTCAAAGTTAGCCAAAAATGTTGATTTCCGCATATGTCGAAAATTTGGCCTACTTTTAGGGACAAGTACACAGCAACGAAACAAGACACCAACCTTTGCAACCAGTCATTTGATAGAACATGCATAGGGTTACCTTTGACATGAATTGAAACCAGACCACTTCTTTCCTTTTCTATATATTGGGCTTTAAATATGGCCCAACATCATATTTTTCATCAAACGTAAAAAATGACCTACTTCTGAGGACAGTTACGTGACAACCAAAGAAGATACCAAAATTTGAAAACTTTTACATGATAGCTATTACGTGGATGTATATATGATGTAAATTTGAAGCAAAACAAAACAACCCTTTTGGACTTACAGCGTTTCAAAGTTGGGACAAAATTACCTTTTTTCACAAGCTACAAACACTGTATTGTTTCGAGGTTGCCCAAGCACTTAGACATAAATTTCTGAAAACCTCCGAGCTATCCAATAAAGCTGAATAGTTGTTCTTTTTAGCCCAGTTTTTGTTTTCCCGTTAACTTCAAGCACCTGTTCGTAATCATGTCCTAAAATGAGCCAATTTTCATGTTTTTGACATACCCAAATCAGGGAAAATGGCCCCAAAACTTGTTTGGCCCGTTGCCATGGCAACAATCGAAGTTGAGCAAAAAGAAAGCTATTTTGAGGGATAGTGGGCCAAGTACTATCACTGTGCAAAATATGAGCAGAATCGATTTTTTGACCCCTGCCACCATTGTTTGATCCTTACAGACATTTGCTCGTAAGAATGATTTCTCAATCAATATCAGCACAAGATGAATGGCTTATGACTGAGCACGATATTGCTATATTGCAGTCAGTAACAGTCTTTAGTATCATCGCCATCATCAATATCATAGCCACCATCGTCATTATCTTTAAATGATTATCTTTTTTAACGTTTGGTTAGCCAAGTCTCTAAACAATTCACAGCTCATATTTCTTAAAATGTTTTTTTACGCACCAAAGGTCTTCTAACGGCCACCTGCCCTTCTCCGTGCAACAGACGTGGGTCTGCCATGTCATAGAGCTGCCAGTGGATGTCAAGCAGCCCGCTGTGGTCATCATATGCTGTGAACACCACCCTGAAAAGGAAAATTTAGTAACAGATACTATGCGTATTTCTTTGGTTTTCAGAGTTAAAAAGGACATTCAGAGTTACTTTCATGAAAAAGATCAAAATGTTTAATTTGGATTTAAGCAACTGACTCACACAGATACACAAACATATTCTGCATTCTCACTCGATTCTATTGCTACTGCTGCCGTGTTGCAGGTTAGTATCTGATAAAATGTTCATATTATCAATGTGTATACGTATAGACATCATTTGTAGTCAATTATGCTTGAACAACAAATCGCTATTTCAAAAATGATCATTAGAAGAAGTAATTACATCATCTCGGAGAGATCTTCTGAGTGGTGCACAGTCAAATTTGTCACCCCATAACGAGATAGAGAGATGTCGTCCAGGATTGGTGGAGACGAGTCCACATGGATAGTGACATTTTCCTCAGCGATGTTTCCCATGGCGTCAAAGGCACGAATCCAGACCCTGGCGGTGTCGCCATCCTGTCGGGCGATGTCCAGATCCTGCTGTTCAGTCTGCAATGAATTTTGTCATTATTCTATTATCATCTTTGTCATAAGTTGATCATGTTTTGATCCATAATAATTAAGCATGATGAGTTTTACATATTATATTGTTACTACCAATGAGGACTAAGTAATATATGTGTTAACGAGGTTACGGTACCTTATAAACATTTATCTCTTGTCGAAAGTAATTTCAGTGTTTTTACCATTATATTGGTAACATTTTCCCAGTTCCCCGGCGGGACCATGATGGTTCTCCCGCCTTGATGATCTACCGCCCAGTCCGTCTGGAACATCACGACGCCGTTCGCATTTGGGATCGCCTCTCGAGACCGGGTCACAGGCGGTTGACCTTAACATGATAAATTTAATATTGAACATTTCAAATATGTTTCTATTGGCATTACTCTCCATATAATTCAAAATTCGCTTCATCCAAGCGATTGATTAGATAACGGATATTTTTGTCTTTTATGCTTGAAATGTTGCCACAAAACTCAACACTGCGATTCTCATGAACTGAATTTACCTGTTAATTCCTCGTACCCAGCTGCAATAGGGGGATGATACTCTTTGATTGCATCCAGAAATCTGCCATGGTGGTGGAGATGGTTGTAGAAATGACCCGGCCACTTCACTACTACCTATCGAAGTAAGCAAGGTCATAGTTATTATGTTTAGCCATAAGTATGGCTAAACATATTGTTTTCTCTCATGTTTCTTCTTCTTCTTCTTCTTCTCCTGTCAAATATTCAAATCGATTCATCTCTGTCATTTTTTGACCAAATGACCTGAAATTTGGTACAGAGGTAATGTAGGCAAAAACCAATGTGCGTTCTTTTCCTTGTTTTGATATTGACCTTGAAAGTGATTTTATTGAGGTTTTTAGGCTATTTTTAGCATATCTTGGCCTCCTGCGCCCTGGTATGTCAACCGAATGACCTGAGATTTGCTGTATATGTGGCTTGAACAAATATTTAAAGGACTACATTCCCATTTTTGGCATACATATATTCAAAACGATTTATTTTGGGCTTTCTTGACAATATTTGCCACTTCTGTCACTTTCAATACTACATATGACCTACAGGTCATTGACCCCGAGTGCCTTGCACCTGGCCAAGCTGGAAGTTTGCTTACGAGGAGGAAAGACCGGACATAAACATTTAACGTGATTATCGGGAAAACACCATGTTCCCTTAAACTCAGTGGTTAAATTGCAGTTTAGGAAATTTTATAACAGAAAACAAGTTAAATCAATGATTTTGTGAATGTTTATTCTAGCATTAGTTATTCCAGATATTTTCAAACTCCAAATTCTTCAACACAACACGGGAGATCGTTTCTCCTCAGACCTCTCCCTATTATCATCATGAGCTTGCGTTAGTCTGGTACTAGTGACTATTATGTGCCGGGAATGTTTATCTATCGCACGCCTTGGAAGGAAGTTCAACCATGATAAATGGTCGGCCGTTGCGAAAATTTGGAATCCCATGCTGTTGATTTTCGTGATTGAATGCTGTAAGAAAATATATTTTCATGTCGTTCATGTTTTTGGGACGGACGCCGGGACGGGGTGAATTTTTTCTATCATTTTCGTCCCGTTAGTAATGCAAATCGAATCGTGTTGCACAAGAGGCAAAACACTAAAAACGTGGGTCTTGTGGAGTGTTTTGGAGCGGGAAAATGCCGGATATTAGCGGTGCCGAACAGTGTACATCGTCGCGCGCGGGTGACGCTCCGTCAAAACAAATCCGCTGGTGGTCTAGCGCGGCCACCGAAAATAGGCGGAAACACACAGGAGGACTTAGCACCTTCGTTTATGAGGGCAATTGTGAAAATCTTTTGTTACAAATTGTTCGAACATTGAAACATTTGGATAGATGGTTTGAAACTGTTCTAAATAAAGAGATTTTTGTGTAGTTACGTTCGAAATGTTTCCAACGTATGTGAAATAAGTTCAAACATGTTATAAGTTTCAATTCTAATTGTTTGAACACTTTAGAACTATTGTGACTTAGACATTCTTTTAATCAAAATAGTTCAAACATATTACAAATATTATATTAAAACCCTCTCGGGGACTTTGAATTGACTCAAATATGTTGTTTTTGGCCATTTCCTTCGTCTCCTGTCAAATCTTCATATGTATACTATGGAAAACTTCATTCTTCCCTGGGGTTGATCTTTTTTAATTCAATTTTGAACTGGGTTGATTATGCGCAAGAGTGTAATTTTCAGCGGATATTTTTCGACTGGTTTACATGGAAATGGCACGGAATATCCCATTCTTGCAAGGGGAGGATTCTTTAACTATTTCTTTCAATTTTGAGCTGGAATGATTATGAAAAAGTCCATTTTTTAGCAGAAGTGTATTTGTTAATCAATTAGTGGATATGGTTGTGGACTGGTCCATATTGTGTTGAGGTGCTACTGGAAGACTCAATTTTGGACTGGGGTGATTCATTTTTTTAGTGCAAGTATTTTAGAATGGTCCATTGTTATTTTGGGACAGTCCATTTTTTGCATGGCGAGGAGTATGGCTAAACATGCTGTATTTGCTCGCAAATGTTGCCTTTCTAGTATTCATTGTCTATATTTGGCTCCTTTGAAATATTTATTGTCAATTATCACAAGTAGAATATGTATTATCTTACTTTCGGGCCTTCTCCACTGCTGTCCTGCAGGTTGGTCTGCCAGGTGGCGTTGCTTGCTAATGAATCCACCCATAAAGGAAATTGCCCGGTTGTATCCACCTCTAATGTACTGTTGTTGTCGAAGATGAGGAAGCGGCGGGCGGTGATGAAGTTTCCTTCATTCGGACCGCTGGAGTCTTCAACAGTCAGGACAATGCTGTACACACCTATGGTGAAAAGATCGAGCACTCAACAATAGAGTATGACACAACGTCCCTATTTTACATTTACGGTTCCAGTTGTTGACCAGGCCAGTAGCACGACGTGCTCGTTATCTAAAACTCGCCTGTGTTTATCTGACGTTTGACATTGTGTGATGGACTGTAAGTTTTTAGCGAACTGAGAAGTTTTCACCTATATCTTTCATTTGAAACATCCAGCTATTAAGCTAGCAATAAGACATAAATCATTTATGTTCTGGATTGCTATATAAATACATTAAAAATATCTTACAGTAAATATAAGATTGCTATCATCCACGATTCGCAAAAATACCTAACAGTTCACGATTAATTCCACACATAGTCTACTAAAATAAATATTACAGACCACTAAGCACAGTAAATTCTTTCTAAGATTTTTTTGCACTTATGGAATCGTTCTTAATTAACCCTATTTTTATTGACATTAAAGTCTGACAAGACTTCTGGTGCCAATGGTAACTGAGTTGACATCGAAAGAATGACGTCATATGTATTTAGCCATCCCTTGGGATCCCCCATCTTGGATAGGCGATCTTGAAAGTTTTGAAAATACAATTTTTGCTACTTATGACCCCAAAACACAATGGAAATAGACTAGAAACGTGAATTCGAATTTTTTGTCGAAAACATTTCAGATATGGACGAATTTGAACCATAATTAGCATAAATTATTAATATTTGATAATGAAAGATACATTAGATTAGATCTGATCTTAATAATGTAGGAAAACAAATATGGTAGAGCATGAAAGCCTTGAATCCTCACTGTTTGAACTGAAATTAGTGAGTTTTGTCAAATATGCCAGAAACCCGTTTCAACACAAAAATGATAAACTTAAACTATCACTCTAAAATTGTTGCCAATCAAATTCTAGGAAAATTCACCACGTTTGGTAGTCCTAGCACATGTCGTTCAGGAGTTATACGGCGTCAAAGTTGGCGCGGGCACTTTTAGCCCCCCTCCCCCGGTCTAGATAGGGTTAATGACTTTACACATACCCGTTTCATTTAGGATAACTTCAGCTTCTATAACGTAGGGTGAAACTTTTCCCCCGGTAAGAGGTGGAAATCCATGTTGCAGTTCCCCTCCGAATGGCACCAGTAGGAACACCTCATACTCGTATTCTGCAATACCGGAACCATCGTCTCGCCACCCGGACCACCGGAGGTTGATGTTGTCCTGGAAAAGACCGCAGTACGCCACTGTTAATATTATTGAGATATTTGTAGAAGTAAAAGCCTAAGGAGTAGCGTAACACTGTCGTTTGCAGTTCATACCCTTGTCGTAACGCTTGATAAAAATCAGAGACGAAAGATGTAAATGACGTTCACAGGAATGACAGCTTAGACAATGGAGTTACAATATTTGGTACAGGGTGTTGTGACATGCACATGTTTCAATTCGTGTGCGGTTACTACACATCTTACTGTGGCCACGGCTTTGTAAATGCGAGGAAGAAACCACTGTGCTTACATCTTTGGTAAATGCTGGCCCCCTGTCCAACATGCTGTCAGAACATTCACCTGACACAGAGCAGTGGTAAGGATGTTGGAAGTCAAACGTGAAGCTGGCGGTGTGGGCGACCTCTTGTCCAGCAAAGTAGACCGGTGAGTTCACGGTGTAGCCGGATGTGCTGTCATAGTTCTTAATTCTGACGTATCCACCATTTGTTGCTGTTGTTGTGAAGTAGACCCTGCAAGTTGTATTCAGAATAAAGAATCGTGTCACAATGTGTATTTGAGACCTTTGGTTTGGCGAGATTAAGGGGGATGCAGTATAAGAAAGCTGGCTTTCGTCGCCTCAAAAAAATGCCACCTGAAACATGGTATAATTAATGTTGTACTCATTGCGCGCAATCAATCTTATCTTATTTTACTTAAATTGAAATTGCGACACACCAATACACAAGTCACCTGGGTAGCGTTGCTGATCGTTGGTATCGTCTGACATACACCATACGGAGAACATTTACATAATCCTATTTTGTCGTTTAATGGAAACACAGATAATAAGAGCTTGCTAGCATGAAATAAACATAGTAAGACAAACGTATTTCCTTCCAATTACTATCATAAGTATCGAATAAAATTTCGTTGTCCGGTTTTGCATGAAAATTTACAATCTATACATAGACAAGCATCATATGTACGTGTCTCCGTTTTGAGGTGTAGCAGTTATCGTTTCATTTTCCACACAGTCGAGCATCGATGATTTTGGGTTGTCTCTGCTAAAGCTGTCGTCCAAGCAAAGGATGGTTCCGCTGTCTAGTCTGCTACCACCTTTATGAGAAAAAAACACGTAAGAAACTCTGACTAATACAAACAAAATACCACAAAGCATGTGATTTTAATTATTGCTATCGCACCAGACTAGTGCTGAAAGAATATTTCGTCAGAAAAAGCAAGTATGTACGTATCATCGTTGCCGTGCAATGTCTGCATTAAAAGTTACAATCTGAAAAAAAAATTGACAAATTAGAAACAAAACAATATTGTCGACATGTCAATGACGTGAAACAACCAAAGTATCCCACCTCGGTCCAGGCACCAGTTCACTGATGATGAGATCACTCCAATCCTGTGGTCTTCTATGTAGTACTGTCTGGGCCAGTCTGTCGCATTGGGGCCTTGGAAACTGGCTTCCCAATCAGCCTGGAGATAGAGAGAGATAGATGTACAGTTCAAGTGGGCAACATTACAAAGGATTGTACAGCTATTTTTATGAATGGAGGGCAATGGCCATGTAAAGAAGCGTAGATTGATAAATTATAAGTAATTTTATGTGTAGCACTAACGAAATCCTGATTTGGTGTCAATTATGGGTGGGTACGAAACCGATATTCTTGCGAGACCGGTCCGATAAATCGGAATGGAAAAATCTGCGCACCGTTTTTTGGACCGACTAAAAAAATGAACAGTACCTAGAAAAGCAACACTTACGAGCAAATACAGCATATTTCACCCATGTCAGGTTTACCTGATACTTTGGACCTGGCCTGGTCCTGTACAGGAATTTTCTGTGACGGTACCCACCCCTATTGTCAACGGTCTGTAAGCAATATACAGTTCCTTACCTCAAACTGAAGCTGATTAGTGGAGTCAATCCCGACATTGGTCCAGACGGTTGCTGATCTTGTGTAGTCAGTACACGGTGCCTCTACTGTGTCACGTTCAGTTCCGTTAACCATTCTTTTCAGTCTCCCCAAGCAGAAATGCATGACGGGGCTTGTGTCAACTATGGTTTTTCAGAAAATGAGTGGAAACGTAAAAGACACTAATTCCTACATCATCGCTAGATCTTGAAAAAGAAGTAAAAGTAACAGTATATTAGGGCAAACTTACTATTCAAACAGTTGTTTCCTCCAAAGCCCGGTGCGCATGTACAGGAAGATGGTGTATTGTCAGCACATCTGCCAGGGTAGCAGAATGTGCTGTCAGGTCTCCATGAGCATAGTTCTGTGAGACAACAAAAAAGTAAAGGTAAATCATATACTACTTAAAACATACCACTCAAACATACTAAACATATTCCGTTAGGTTAAGATAGAATATTTTTGGTTAAGATAACCGATGATTATATCATTTTGTATAGCATTGCATTATTAACATCTACCATTAACATTTTCTGTATGTCTGTATGCATTCATTCATCTGTCTTTAGAGCAGTGCTTATTAATGCATCGCAATAATTCACTCGACTCAATGAATCACAAGCCACATTATATAGATATAACCGTGCACATACACGGATATTTTCGACTTAGTGATGCTATTTAGTAGACTTTACAAGATATATGCATCATTAAAAGCTTCGGCATCGCAATACTAAATCGTGTCCGATATCAAAAGTGATGTAATAGTTAATCTTTGTCAACGACACCTCATAATCTTTTATCTTTCAATCACTTGTAAAATTGGGATCAAAATATTTGTTTGCAGTATATCTTACGGCTGCAAGACGTTCCGTCGGTGGAGAGCTGGAATGCCTTTGCGCTGCCTCTGTCATAGCGACACTTTGTACATCTCGAATCACTTGGCCCGGTACACTGGGTGTATCTCTCACAGTTGGCGATGCTTCGGCAAGCTGTATACATTCAACACGATTCTTCTAATATAGTACATAGGATGTTCCTTGAACGCATGCCTTCGCCAAATGATATCAACATTTATGACTAATGCAGTTTATGTTTGATGATGTTCATCTTAAACTGAATTTCAAATGTTTCAATTCAAGTATCTTTCCCTGTTTTTTCATGTTTTAGTGAATTTCTTGCTTCATCTTAAGAGTGCCAAACGTACGTTTTATGTATAAGCATTTTTGTCATCGATTGACAACTCAGTCTTAAAACATTTCAAATCAGATTTTGTAAAATTCAATAGATCATTGTGGTTCATGTTCACATGTGATCACTAACCACATCCTTCTTTGTTGAAACCAAAAAAAGCAAAAGTTTAGATACATTATCTTTCTTTAATCAGCAATAAAAAGAATGATGAAAAGCTGTAACATATCATTCTTGCCTGAAACGTATTGTAAACATTGATAAAGGCAGTCATATTCTGTGCCTAAAGCAGCAAGTTGAAGAAACTCATGCATCTACTGGGCAAAATCAGTTTCTTAGCACGTTTTCTTTAAATGCTATCTATATCATCCTACCATTGCATGTTGCACTTGGGTTCTTTGGGTAACGATAACCTCCATAGCAGCGGTATCGACTCTCAGACCCAGGTACCGGTGTTAGATAATATCCGGGATGACCGGTGTTGCACCTGATGACCCCGATGCTGTTGTGACTCGTGCCGCCACTAATGTGTCCATTGCTTGGTGCTGGTGGTGGGGAACATGGTCCCGCTGGAATTATAAATCATGCATGAAAAGTTAGTGAATGGCCCAGACCTTGACAAGAAGGTAATTTCCATACATTGGAAGAGACTACCAATTCACGGTATTGATATCTTCGCCGAGTACTATTATAGTTATACTTGTACTCGGAGAAGATTATGTTTTCGGTTGAAAAATAAGTTGGGTGGGTCTGAATGTGTGTCAGGAGCATAACTCAAGAAAGCTTCAATACATCTTTATGATTTTCGGTAGGTGTGTAGTGGTTGTGCAAAGGAACTTCAAGTTTGAAAATGGTTCACCTTGCTTTATTCAACAGTACTGCAGCGGACATTGAATTTTTTGTGCTTGTATGTAGGCAAAAAAAGTGACGGAAACGTTGATGGATCTTCATGATTTTTTACAGGTGTGTAGATGTTGTGAAAACGGAGGTCTAGTTAAAAATGGTTCCCCTGGTATTTTTCGTGGGTACTGCAGCGGGCTTTGTGTGGATGTGTATTTGTATGTCACCATCATAACTCGAGAAGCTGTTGATAAATCTGTATGATATTTAGTGGATAGGTAGGGTTTACAGAAATGAAGGTTTGTTAACCCACTGCATTTCATAGTGGAACAGGGGACATTGTCAGGTCACGTAAACAGATGGCCTTGCATAAATGTACATGTAGGTCAAATAAATAAACTATTCTCCAAGCAGAGGTGTGGGTCCTGCTGGTTTTTAACGCGTTCAGTTAGCCATTTTTGTTCAACACGGTTGACGACATAACGAAAAGGGAACAAATTAGAAAGCCTGACAAAAACACCTAAAAACACGTCAAAAACCAGCCAGACCTACTCCTCTGCTTGGAAAGTACACTGCACCAACACTGCATCACTGCTAGGGGCGGAAAAGTCGCATGTACATGTACTATATGTCTTTCAAAATGTGTATGATATGGAATAAAGATTTATTCTGTTCATATATATTGACTGTATCATTTCATCATCACTTTCAACTTACAACACTGCCATATCGTACCTTTGTTGCCCATATAATATCAACATACTCATATTTTGTCATGACCAGTTATAACATATATCAGCACACTAGCTATACGTTATCTCCATAATAAGCCTTGATTATTTGGCGAAGATAATGTGTTCGTGGAAATCTAGAATGATTATGTTTTTGGTTGAGCCAGCTGTTTGGTGGGTCTGTATGTATGTCAAGAGCATAACTCAAGAAAACTTTGATGAATCTTTATGATTTTTGGTAGGAGTGTAGTGGTTGTGTAAAGGAAGGTCAAGGTAAAAAATGGTTCACCTTGCGTTATTCAACAGTACTGCAGCGGGCTTTTGATTTTTGTGTGTTTGTATATAGGCAAAAAAAGTGACGGAAACATTGATGGATCCTCATGATTTTTTGTAGGTGTGTAGATGTTGTGGAAACCGAGGTCAAGTTCAAAAATGGTTCCTCTGACATTTTCCTTCAGTACTGTACCGGGCTTTGTGTGGATGTGAATTTATATGTGGACAACATAACTCCAGGAGCTGTTTATGGTTCTTTATGATATTTAGTGTATGGGTAGGGTTTACAGAAAGAAAGGTCAAGTTCGATAATAGGCCTTCTAGCTGGTACCTAAGGTACTGCATCGGAGCTTCAAAATTTTGGAGCATATTTTCTGAAAGTGCTATGGTCATGATTTTTGTGTGGTAGATAGCTCATGCCACATGAATTAAGTTGTTAAGTTTGGGCCCCCTAGCATCTTGTTTGGAACTGTAGTGGCCGTTTTTGTTTTGACCTTCCGACATGAATAACTTGAGAAGGAGTCGACAGATCGTCGTGAAGTTTGGTATGTAGAGAGCTCAGATGGTGTTTTACACAATCAATGACTAATTATGCAAATCAGGAGCTAATCTGCATGATTATTAAGGATAGTTTGTAAATCCACTACATTATATAATGGGGCGTGTGACAGTATTCCCGAAACAGATCAACAAAGGGCCTTGCCTAAAAGTACAAATAAACAGATGGGGCACATAAATGAACGGATGGGGCAGTCTGCACTCCAAGCGGATGTGTGGGTCCGGTTGGTTTTTATCGTGTTAAGTTTAGGCATTTTTTGTCCATCACACGGTTGGAGACATAACGAAAAGGGGACAAAATAGAAAGCCTGACAAAAACACCAAAAACATGTCAAAAACCAGCCGGGCCCACTCCCGTGCCTAGAGAGCACACTGCACCAAAACTGCACCACTGCTAGGTATTACCTAGCACCGTATGGAAAGGTCACATATACTATGTATTGCAAAATGTGTATGATATGGAATAAAGATTTCTTCTATTCATATATATTGACTGTATTATTTAATTATAACTTTCAATTTTTTGATGACCATTATATCAGCACACTATACACATATACTAGTCCTGTACCACCAAATAATTTTATTGGATGAGTCCAATTAATTTGGACTCATCCCCCCCCCCCCCATCATAACTTTCAAACGGTATGGTGTATGATCAAGTTTGCAGGGGGTGATAAGCATGTAAATATTTATGACTTTCCACAATAAGCCTTGATTATTTGGCGAAGATAATGTGTTCGTAGAACTCTAGTTTATGATATTTTTAGTCGTGTTTTCACAGTTCATGGGGGAGGTATTGTTTTTGTCTGCAGCTGCCTATTTGTCTGTGTTTTTGTGGTTATATAATTTCCATATACTAGGTTCATATAACGTCGTAGTGTGGGAGTTGTGTGTTGGCCTGTCGATGTTTGGTTCTTGGATTTTAGTGATGAGCATTAATGAGATTGGCGGGAAAATTAAGATGTAGAAACCCCATATAAACAGCCAGGATTCTGTCTAGAGTGCAAAGTCGATTAATGAGACAAGCTAACTAAAACATTGTTATCATTCTTGTAGAATATTCAATTTGATAAATTGCATTAACTCTAGTAAAACACATGACATACTAATTGATACGGGAAAATTCATACTTTTGTATCTGATTCATCATCTTTTGTATCAGCCATTTAGAAATTACATTTATCAACTGCAACATGCAACTCAATGTCTAAAATTTAAAGTTTCCTTCGAATGCAAAACAGAAAATGTAGAATCTCACCTGATACATCCCTTGACAGAGTTCCTCTGCCGTTGATCCATGCATGAAAGCCAACATGGTATTGATATCCGTCATAACGAATTCTCACCTACAATCGACGTGACAAGAATCTTTTAAAGTTTAAAACAGAAGAGCATGCATAGAGTACATATTCTATATGAGTTTCATCACATTTTGATTTTGCAGGTCTAAAGAAAATGACCTTTCCAGATCACTCTATGACAAACCTTCACATGATGTCACCACAGGAAAACTTTTTTATTCGTATGCTACAAAATACTTTTGCGGCGGTTTCAAGCTAAATAAGCGATAGCCAATGTTCAATCAGATCATCATAATTCTGATTTTTTGCTTGTGCGATAAAAAAATCATATTTGATATCACATACGGTGTCGCTCTGTTAGCCCCCCCCCTCTCATAACGTCCAGACAATATGGTGTATGGTCATCAAATTTGCAGGGAGTAATGAACAAGTAAAGTTCTATAATTCCTGTAATTTTGGTATCGTAATGACGTTATATAACATAATCATGACGTCATTGATGTGATTTAATTGGCTAACACCGTTTAAATAGGAAATTCCCGTAATACCTAAAGGTATTTAAAGTTATTTTATTAAAAGAAATGGTTTCTTATCGACATCAAACTTCTGTCGTTAATGGTAAACGTGTTGATGTCACATGCATTTAGCTATCCCTTCGGATCCGTCATTTTGGATAGGCAATCTTGCAATTTTTGAAAATATTTTTTTAACATTCATGGAACAACACCTAAAACATGTTTTTTTTTTTTTTACCAATGGGGTAAACTTCACATTCGCGAAATAGACACTTTAGATTAAATTAGCTAAGAAAATGGAGGTAAATCGTAAACTTGTTGTAAGGCAAATCCTAGAGAAGGCTAGGGAAAGATAGGTCAACCCCCACTTCCACTTTATTGTAAAGGAGCGGGTATTATAATTCATCATAGACCCAATTTGTTGAACAAAGTTTGTTTTGTCGAATTTACAATAAGTTAAAACCTGAACGCGGGATGAACATTATAGCGATCGAGTTGTTCATTTCCCGGAGGACCCATCCAACAATGCTACAAATGTAGCATTGGAATTCAATGTTACAAAAGTACCAACATCTCCGTATTCCAAAACGGGACAGTCTTCAAACGTTTTTGTGTGCCTTCCTTTTGTGTGATATATATAGTCACTCGAATGATTTCGTTAAGCTTATCCCGTGTAGCGTTAGCGAGAAATTGTGCCCGAAGTTGGCTATGCAAGTACTTAAGATGCGGGTCAGTATTGGATACATGGATTTAGAAAATCGACTATTGTCGACAAGACAGATGAGATGATTTAGCCAAAAGTCTAATTTGTATACCAAATAACATAATCAGTTAATTATACACGCCTCTAGCTCTGAAGTGGAATACCCCTTTAACCTTCAAACACCCGACCTGCTTTTTTGCGACTAAAAAAAATGAATGAACGCGGTCAAAAATGACCCCAAATGCTTTGTACTGTAAAATCTCCCTTTTCCCTTTTTTTCGCTGAATATTATCCATACATTGCATCATCAATGTAAGAGGAATGTTTTGGTATGTACAGTTATAATCATTTCCCATTCATTAACATAATTCATGCAAAAAAATCAGAAGGACCACGTTTTGAACTATCCCTATTTAGCCCAGGAGGGGACTTTTTAGGCCCACGCCAAATTTCATGTTGCATAACTCCTGAACGACTTACGCTACAGCCACCAAACTTGGCGACGTTTCATAAGATGTCCTTATCAAATATTTCAAATTAATGAAATAAGTTCATCGTTTTTCGTGTTGCCGTGGCAACGGGTTTTTGAGAAACATATTTTACAAAATCTGCTAATTTCAATTTAAACAATGACGTTTCGAGGCTTTGTTGGTACACCACATTCATTATTTTACATTGTTATAATCTTATGTAATCCAATGTAACTTTAATGATTTAACATTGATATTTTATTCTGATTTAATGACGTTATCGGTCAAAATCCAAGATGGCAGATAGAATCACATAAAATTACGTCCTAATGACGTCATATTACGTCATGATGACACAAAATTTGTTATGGTAATAGTAATTGACATTTGCATCATCCTCTGAAAATTTGGAGGTCATACAATAATAAGTTCAGGAGTTACAGAGGGCAGGTCTAAAAAAAAACAGCATATAACAAAAATGACCCCAGTGCAACCACTCCAGACTTTCCTCTTTAATGTCAACAGTATTGTCCCAATCTCCCTAGAAAAGTCACGGAATGATTTTTTCCCCGATCAAACATGTTAAATTGGCACATAAAGATCCACGCCTGGGGTCAAAAATGACCCCGTTCGGGTGTTTAAGGGTTAAGGCCGCTTTTGCCCTGTACATGCCTGGAGGAAAGCCAAGTGGAAAATTATGCAAGCTATAGCAGTAGATGGGAAATTAAAAACATCATCTAAGAACTGTACAGACACGCTCAAAGTACAATACCAATAAACCACATTAGATCACAAACTGTTTTCAAGTAGGCGTGGGAGCCAGACATGAATTTCTCATGCCCTCTGTTATCTTTAACATATGTCTAGAGTTTGTGATGAATTAGCTGAAAAGCCTTTATCCTACCTCCCATCATGATAACCTATCCACGGAGGAAATATATGCAGATGTCACCTTGCTAATTGTGGCAATATTCCGGAAACTTCAGCTCTCAATGCCCGCGATCTTAAAGTCGCATGCAAAAGATAGGGCCTGAAAGTAAACGCTGCAAAAGTTACCACAGGTGCTATTGAAAAGTTCACAACAGAGGGTACAAAAGTTTAGAAGGTGCCTGAATTTGTTTTTCTTGGAAGTATTGTCCCTGGGTACCACAAATTTAATCAAGAGGAGGATAGCACTCGCAGCGTCAGCATTTGGTAGACTAAGAAAAGCAGTTTAAAACCACAATGACATAGTAAATGTCTCAAAATGCGCATCTTCCAGGCACTTATTTTCCCAATTACCAAATATACATGTGAAACCTGGACTATAAAGAAACCAGATGCACTTCTTCTACCAGCATTTGAAATGAGTTGCTAAAGAGCGTTACTACGCATCTCACGTTACTCTCCATGATGGCATACTAAATGACAAATCAGAGATAAGTTTTGGTTGGGGCCATCAATCGTTAAAGCCATCCTGTCATGGAGGCTGAGATGGCTTGACCACGTTATAAAAGGGAACCCCACAAGCTTTGGTCCACAAATTCTAGAGCCAGGATTCGGTGTCGAAAGAAGTTTATTTGGGGCCTCAAAGATTCTGGTCATCAAAGATAACTCTTAAACTGCAGCTGATAGATGTCCAGATGCACTGCGTTTGAGATCATGGCATTTACATTAAAATAAGGATGCTTGTAGTCCGCATCTTTTTACTTCAGTTATCCCCTTCCAAATGTCTAGAACACGAGATATCAGACCCGAAAGTTACGCTGCAGTTATGTAACCGTAGCAAGCCACTAGGGGGCCCAAAATCTAATCATTTACAGGTCTCATCAAGTCCTACCTACATACCAGATATCAAGACAATCCATCTAGGCCCTCTCGAGTTATGCTGTTCATCCCAACACAATCATACATACAAACGCTGCCCAAAACTTCTTAGCGAAGGTAATAAACGTATTGTGGGAGTTAAAGAAGGCCACATAGAAAATTCATAGCAAGTAGCATTTTTTTCCACCAATATGCTACTACTACACACTAATTTGGAAAAATTCGATACCTTCTCTAAATGTATCGATTGGAATATTACCTTGCAAAAAACGGCGATGGTAAACTACTTACCCAATCAACTTTCCATTCTGGAAACGAGAACCACCCTCCACCATGGTTATACAACCACACGCTCTTCAAAACACCATTCAAGTCGTTACAAGTAAATAAGTCCGTGCTGAAATGGATTGGGTGAAATGTCAATATGGCAGGGATATTTTCTGTGATCAAGCCTTTAGCATACTATGGGCTAAACAGTTCTACATTTTCAAGTTCATGTTTATTCAGTAAAGAAAAAGTTTTTCGGTGAGAGTCCATCCAAAATTCAAGGCTGTAACAATGAAGTTTGAAAATCAAGATTATCAGCGTTTCACTCACACACACATTCGTATATAGGCTATATACAATGTTCATAAAGACAGACAATGCGATCGGGATCTCTTCCGATAAAACCGGCGTTGCTGTTATTAGATCGCAATATCTTCCATAACATACTTACATATCTACGTTGTTTTGAATGGCGAAATGATGATTAGCAATGCTATGATTCATTATCAGCAAGCACTCACCAGCGCAGCCTATCTCTTAGCTACAGCAACCATGGTAATATAATGATTTCTCTGTACTCACTCGCCATATTCGCACCGACCACCCCCGCAATTGAGAATACAGGAGATACTCGTTGACGTCCCATCTAAGTGTACGACGTCCAGGGTTAAGTCAATTCGTGCGTCCGTGCCAGCCCCAGCGTCACCGCCTGTTTTAACTTCGACAGTTGTTTCTAAAATTAGAATAACACAAGTTATTCGACCTTAGATTGGACAGAGATCTCAGTGAGCTCCAGAACCTAACTATAGCAAAACGTTCCGCAAACCCAAATGGCATGTTCATTCTTTGAACGACCGAAAACGGAAATGTTAGCAAATCTTCTAGGGATCTTTAAGAGACCTCCTAGCTACGGAGCGTTCATTGTGCGATCCTAGGCGATCGCTGAGCGCTGATTTGTAGCAATCGTTGGGGAGAGTTACATGTAAATGAAGTGTATTTATTCAATTACCATAATCTATTCAATTTCCATTATTTAGTTTAATTGTAAAAAAATATCAGTGTCGCAAAGGATTAGAGTCAAAAAACTAAATTCGCAAAAACTTATAAAAACTAGAAAATGTTTCAATGAAACTTCGGCGGTCATCGTTGGATCGCCATCTTCGCCGACAGCGCTGTTTGAATGTTGGAGCCTGTTCAAAATAGTCGCTGAGCTGAGGTGATGGCAACCATGGTACCGGTGATAATTGAGCTGTCCCTAAGAGATTACGGAGCGACCATTGTGACTATTGAGCGGTCCCTGAGAGATTTCGGAGCAAACATGGTGATCACGTATTGATCCTTGAGAGATCACGGAGCGACTACGGCGATCATTGGGCGATTCCTTCAGAGATCATGGATCGACCATGGCGATCATTGAGCGTTCCCGGAGAGATCACGGAGCGACCATGGCGATCACTTTGCAATCCCTGAGATCACGGAGCGACAATAGAGATCATTAAGCAATCCCTGAAAGATCACGGAGCGACCACGACGATCATTGGGCGATTCCTCAGAGATCACGGAGCGACCTTGGTGATCCTGGAGCACTCAGATCAATATACTGTCGCAACGCGTTCGGCGCCTTAGCGTAACGGCGGTATAAGTTAAACAGTCTATACGGCAGACAGTAAAAGCATATGGTCAGTATACATGAAATGACATATTATTGCGCTCTTACCTTTTTCCTTTGTCTTACTTCTTAAAATTCTTAACACAGTTTTGCCTTTGCAATCCTAATGGCATTATGAGTCGTGTTTTGTCATTCAACATAATTCAAAGCCAACTTAAATGAGTATATCAACGATATCAATGCTTACCACCACATGTGGTTCCGAGTGCCAGACAAATGCCAAAGGCTGTCCCGAATACCTACAAGAAGACATTCGAATGTATCGTATTGATATCCATATTATTACACCATATTGCAACACCACTAGCATAGGTAGATGTTAGTCGTGCAGTAATTAAAGATTTTACAGAAATAGATATAATTCATCATTGAATATCACGTGTTAACGAACAATATGATTAACTTGGCCAATACAGAATTAAAGGAAACAAAATAGATTCACAGAACAGTCAGTTGTGTAAATCAACAAAACGTGCCCCAAGGACAGGGTTCCCATAACATTTGCTGTGATTAACACGTGCTCATGGTATTGATCCCAATATAACTTTATTGCTCTATTGTCAAAATGATGAATGTTGCTTAACAATTATCTGGAGCTATTCAGTTCTTTCTGGTATAATCAGTTCTATGCACCTTAATTGGAGTGACAGTCTTTGTCGTCAACATTAATTTGAACCAGTCTAGTAGATTGAAAAAAAAAACTTACCTTCCAAAGCGCGTGAGTCGACGGCATGATTATCAGGATTCCAGATGCGCAGAATATCAGAGAGGATCAGGCCGGAACCAGAGTGTCTTCTTGTCTTGCATCACATGAAATCATAACTGTTTAACCAAAAATGATTACCTCGATAACGAGCTCAATGTTCGCTATTTGGTTCAAATGGAACTTAGTAGATGATTACATGTAAAGCAAAACATTTTGTTATAATATAGATTTCTATATGTCATAGACATGAAAATACGCTTATTTAAAAACAAATGCGTTTATTCGAGTCTCAATGTATGTAGATTTACCTAAAGGTTGTGGACGTTGTAATTTTCCCAATCCAAGTATTTGTGCCAACCTTACTCTACAGTTAGCTTGACCTGCTTGAAGATTAAGTCGAATAAAGTTATGTTTCAATTGAAAACACGCTAGCTGTCAGCTGTCAAAAAAGAAACAGCAGTAGAGTAAAAACCTTTATTTTCCTTGGATGGCCCTGTCGGCCTGTAAAATGTATACATAATTGTACAGCAGTTAATTAACATTCGCCAGACACTGAGCACAAAAAAACTGGGTCAACTTTCTTCCAAACAGGTAAATGGAGATACTGATGATAAAAAAACTCAGAGCTTTATTGACTATCAATTCCACAGGTTTATATGAAATAGATTCATGACTGTTGAAAGCACCTGTACCATATATATAATATATGCAAGTCTGTCTCTCAAAACTGGTTACATCCGTAAGTAATGGAAGCTAGCTAAGATGGGGTAAGGATGACTCAAATAATAGACCAATTTGTACCACACAACCTGCTATTGTCATAGGGGGTATTTTACTCAAAAACTGTATATCACCGCGCACGTCTGTAAAAATTACGACCAGTTTAAACGACCTACCCCAATGTCTCGAGAAGCAGGTGATTTACGACTGGTAAGTACAAAATAAGCCATTTTTTAATCATTTTACGCAAGTGAGGAAGGGAATAGCCACCGACATCGTAAAGAAATATACGGTGGTGGGGCGTAATGGTAGGGAGTTCTGCCCAGAACTAAGCGGTTCCTGGTTCGAATCCCCCTGACGCCACCGATGTTGTGCCCTTGGGAAAGGGAATTTAGACGACTTTCCTCACTCCACCCAGGTTTAAAAATGGGTATATTGTTCTGAGGACGTGGCACTGTGAATATAAGTTATGAAAACTTGAGTGCAGTGCCACGTCGTCCTTGTCCAAAAGCGAAGTAAAAAAAAAGAAATATATTCGGAAATGTTTGACGGCATATGTTCTGGTGTCGGGCCGCTCGGCAGAAGTGAGTCAGACAAAAGAAGTTTCACTATGTCATTTTTATCAAGACTAATTTCACGAATTGTGCAATACTGAGTAACAGCCGAATTTAACGACGCTCGTATACATATGAGCCTGTCCTAACAATACGTTCCACTTTGAAATTCTGTACAAATAATCCCAAAAAAGGAGTCCAAATCTCACCTCTATGACGGAAAGTCCATGAAAATTCAGCTTGACAGGATAACCCAGATCCTAAATTGTCTACAAGCCCCTTTCTACTATCTACCATTCAGCTCTTTAAACGTTAAATGCCCGTAAACAGAGGAAAACTGACCTGTGACCTCCGGCCGCCTCCAAGAATCACACCACTTGGAACTACTTCTTCCCAGTGGTCACCCTAGCCTACTAAAACAAAACTTGTGTAGGCATTAAATCAGTGAGTACAAAGCCATACCTATCACATCCAGCTCAAGACTAACAAAAATTCACCGAATTTTCCCAAGAAAATAGCTTATAATATTATATACCCGGTAACATATTCCATCAGGCACCCTACATGCATGCGCTAATGAAAATATCTACCCACATGCCGTCAAAAGTTACAATGGTCCTGGCTACACCCCTATCTCATATGCGTCAAATACACAACAAAATATCCATGTGGTTCTAGAAAAAACTGCAAAGGGCCAAATCTTGAATTACTTTGCTATCGCAGCTATCGCCAAAAACGTGACCATAGCATGTCCAGAACACAAGATACTAAACCCGGAAGTTCTACTTCAGTACCTAAGGAAGCTGCCCGGAAACCGAAAATCTTTCCAGTATTTCTTAGAAATTACCACCACAAAATTTATTATGTGAATCTATCTAGCCGTTCTTGAGTTATCTTGGTGACTAACAGGCGCCAACTCTCTCACACACACACACACACACACACACACACACACACACACACACACACACACACAAGCACGCACACACAGACATTCACAGACACACACACACACACACACACACACACAGACACAAACACACGCCGGCACACACACACTTACAGATACACAAGCAGACACATACACAGATAAACAAAGACACAAAGACACACACACACACACACACACACACACACACACACACACACACACACACACACACACACACACACTAACGCTTCCTAAAATAAAACATCCATGACAACGCTGGTTAAAATTGTCAGAAAGAAATAATGTCACGGCCTAAGGATACCCGGTGGAATTTTAAGACTGTACGTTTGATATATACAAGGTTTTAACAAGAGCACAAAAATATGTTTGAAACACCATTACATTTCAAAATCGACATAATCAACCCTTTTTTTAAAGCTAGCAATGGCCAACTAAACACGCCGTATATGTAGCAGCTATATATAATACCAGAAGCCTAAAAAGGGTGACAACAATATGATTAGACTTGGGGAGCTTGGCACTCAGTGAACCAGCCTCAACCAGTCTTTAACAACTGTTTAAGACTTTTTATATTCATTCTCTACATGCAAAACTTTCTCACCTTGCTAATAGAGCAGAAAGCTGTAATATGCGTACATGAAGAAAAGGAATCACGAAGAAACGTGCAGGGTGCTTCAAGGAAACGACCTCGCTTGCCTTTCTCTGCGCCTTTACTGCTTGTTTGACGTCTTTACCGCCACCCAAACTTTGTATCAGGTTTCAAGGTCTCGGTCATTTCTCCTAGGGGTGGTGGTCCTCAAAAAGTTACTAGAACGTGTTTAGAACCATTAGCGTTTAAAAATGTCTGCCATTGAAAAGTCATCAGAACCTGTATGGACGTCACCTCGAAATTCTTAATTTACCTGTCTCATAGTATACACACGGCGTTATAGCTGATTCCTTAAAAGCCCTTCGCCCTCAGACACAAACACTCTAAAGCACTTCTGTTGGTAAGCATCAATACATCCAATCACATCTCCCACTGAACAACTTAACGTACTGGCCCAGGTTGGCCCCGAAGCAAACAACATATTAGTTCCTTGCCTCTGTTCACGTGAAACATCTCCCAATTTTTTACAGATTTTTTTACTGACTTTGCCAAATGGTAAACTTACCGTGAAAAGCAAGGCAGGCTCTTATGACATCTTTGCCTGACCATTCCGCAGTCGTTAAGCGCTCGCTGCGACCATTCGGTGGCCCCCTGGGTGCTTATACCCCTCGCGTGACAAAGTTATTATCTCTACATTCCATACATATAGTTAGAGGCGTTCAGGGTGTCGAGTATCTTTTTTAAGGTTGTCTCAACATTGTAACTTTTGTGCTTCGGTCACACATTGCCAATGGATATCGTAATGCCATTGGAATGCAGCATGTCTAGGTATTTACATAAAAACATTCAGCCTTTCTTATATTCAACTTCTCTTCCTTTTTGTCATTGTTTTTGTGTGTGTTTTGTTCACTTGGTAGAAGCCACTTGAACTATGATGGCGAGGCTGTCCAATCCGCATGTAACGTAGACCGTAGGTCGTGTTTTGTGTATCCTGATTGACTTGCTAAACTCGAGGACGTGGCCATAGGGTGTTATCTGATCTGATGAGAATTCAGTCAACACCATTATTCTTTGCCAACCTGCCATTGGCATCGCCTCACCGTGCAACTATGCGCTACCCCACTCGTGACCTTTGGTGCGACTTGACCCGAGCAGCCGCCCCCCACATGTGTTTACGTTTCGGCTTCTTCGTAAAGGGAATGTATCATTAACTGGTCTGAACTGTCTAGAAAGTGCATAAGTGCTAAAGTGCTTGTTGACGACTGTCAGTTTAGTATGTCTTGCCAATGCATGGCCTTTTCTTCACAAGCCTGTATTCCATCACTTTGGAGCTCAGGAAATGCAATGCACGGTTTTAGATAAGTTCCAGGTCATTCAGAATTGCATATGAAGATCAATATGTGCTAAACATTAAAAAATACATCTTTATTATATTTAGCCAATTCATTCTCCAATCATCATATATTTCCCAAATTAGAGCACTATTCTTAAACGATTTGGAAACAGTATTGAACAGACCCCACTTTCGCTTGATCTACACCTTTGAGCAACCAAATGTTGTCCAGATCGCTCATGATCACCGATCGCCAAACCCATCCGAAAAAGGTATTCCATTTGGAATTCCCAGGGTGACATTGGTCATTGGGGGATCAAAATTCAAGTGCCAGCAAATTCAAGATAGACGTATACGTATACAATCGGCCAATAGGGCAAACATCCCCATAGATATTTTGCCCTAGAATGAAATATGGTACATATCTAACACCTTTAATAGATGATATTCAGTCATCTTGCCAACCCTGAAAACTACAATTTTGTAGCAGATAAGTCGGTACATTACCTGGCTTTTCAAGAAAGCGGTCTCTTAGCCTGGCATTGGCCTGTCGCGAGGATTGTTTTGAATTGACTTTTCATAGAATGAAACGACATGTAGCAAACTGAAAATGTAGTTAAATTAACAGTTACCTTGCATATATGTACGCAACAAAAGGCATATTCAAGATAGCAGTTTCTCAAAGGCTCTGGCTTTTCTATGATATAACTAAAGTACTATTTCGCAATTTGCAGATGTATGACAGTTATACCATAGAATACAACAGACAGATTTGCCAAAGCCCAAAATGCTTCCTCCCTCAAAGCTCAAGCCCATAGCCAATCCATATCAAAAGAAAAAATATTTCCCTAGGGAATGAATTCTTGAGTCAAATAAGACTCTCTCATAGGTGGGGATTTTTTAAAATACTTAAAACCGCGTGCTGTACTCCTAGGGCGTTGCCAAAAATGTCTTCCTGTATCACAGTATTGTAAACAAAATCTAACACGCTGCCTACGTGTGCACACAGGCTGAATGTCTCGCTTCTTGCGGGGAGAAACATTGTTGTTCTTTTTCCGCGATGTTTTGCAAGGTTATTATGGAGTAGCAAACAGCTAGCATGTCTGCTAAGATTTTCTCTCGCGTTGTCGGGTTGGCTTTTTTCTTCGGATTAGCTTCGGCGAACCTTGTGAGACTTTCACCGAGAACCGAGTATGTGTACGACTACACTTCTCAGTCGAGGTTGGGAAATGTCGCTCTGTTGGTCACCAAAGCGAAGGTATGGTCATTTGTGATTGTTTTCTTTCAGCATCGAAGATATCGACAGATATCAGGCTCAAAATAAGATATACACATGCATATGCAAGTTACTGCAGATAAAATTGGAACTAAAGGCCCCCTCTCATTGGGCTGCGGTACTGTGGCGGTAAAGGACCCTCTCATTGGGCTGCGGTACTGTGGCGGTAACGTGCGGTAGCTTGGAAATGGCTACCGCCGCAGTGCCGTGCACAGACCTCAGCTTACCGTCATAGTGACGTCTCAGTGCCGTACCAGTGCCGGTCCACACCGCCGGCGTGCCGGTTGAAATGGCGATTTTTTTCAAAATTTGAAAAAAAACGCAAGTGGCAAAGTGCCGCGCGCTCGCCGGGAGCTTACCGGGAGCTCACCGCGCGCGCTATTGTGTAAAAGTGATATGTCAGTTTCAAGGTCATACGTATATTCTATAACATGTTACCTTTGTTGCACCAAGTGTCATAATGAAAATCCTTTTATCACTTGAAATCGATTTTTGATTCATTTTTTAGAATAATTTTGCATTGTATTTTAATCCATTGACAGCAATGTTATTTCTGATTAATTGAAAGCACTACCATCAAACTGCAATCGGTCCATTTCCCTAGCCATTGATCCGTTAAAGAGTTTGGTTAAACCTATTTCACTGCATTGTAGTGAGGTTGAGGATTGTAGCTGTAGATCCTCTGATATTTTCATTGGGATATTGCTTAATCCCACTGAAAATTAGATATCTGCATTGTACATTTATTCCAGTACGGAAGTTGATAGACTAGTCGCTCAGGAAAGGAATCAGACCCCTCGTCTACATGCACTCGCCCTGCTCTTGTGCCATTCAAGAAATACAGTGATAAACTGAACTTGATATACCAGTCAGGCACTGTATCGCAAATTTTACTCAATGTTTCGCCGTAAGGGGTGAATTAGAAGAATTCCTATTGATCGTTGACAGTCAAACATAGTTGATTAGATACTCTCGCTAAGATTAAGTAATTTGCCTACTAACAGGATTATTTAAAAAAACATACGACACTTCATCATTCGAAGAAGAAAATGACTGGGCTACTCACGTTCAGGACATATTATGTAGACATGTTTGGCTTAGCCCCGCAGTTAACGTTAATACCAACCGTTTTGGATATACATTTAAAGAAAGTGTGAAACTCACGTTTCTCCCTGGCTGGAGGGAACCACTTCGAAACATTGGTAAACTCCACACATTTTATAAAATAAAATAAAAAACACTTTAGTAGGGAAGACTATATCACATCAAATCATAATAAACCAATAAGCATAACTACGCTGAGAATCAGCGCATGTTGTCTAGAAGTTGGAAAGGATCGACACCACAACACACCAGGCACTCACAGATTGTGTCCCACATGTAATGAAAATATTGAAGATTTATAATGGCCATGGCCTGTCCCAATTTTGGCAAAGAGACAGATGCGCTATGACAAAGTATTTCTACTAAGACAAACTTCAGCCTATCTGGTACACAGAACGATATGTCCCATATATTGTTGTCATGTCCAACTCCTATTCCACCTACATAGGTCAATTTCATTATACTTCATTCTAACAGCGAGGGAAAAAATAATCCATACATGGCTTTATTGTAATTCATACACTGTTATCGATAATGTTTTGTACTTATAATTGTAGGATAGGTTAGCATTGCAGTATTGTTGATTTAGTGCCATATATTGTACCATATACGATTGTCGAACAATAAAGTTCATTCAATAGCTTGCTCATCTGGGCTTCAAACGCAAATGCGCCGCACGTCAGTGAGAGTGCAAATGAAAATTGGTGAAAGAAACGCGACGGTGCCGTGAAAATCTGCCGTGGCAGTGCAACCGCAGTGCCGGAGCCCAATGAGAGGGGGCCTTAAGTAGGTATTGATGTTTACCTGCAGCTAACATTTACTGTCCATGTACTGGGTATGTAAAAGCCTGTGGAAAAGCCTGTGGATTGTGTTCGCTACTAATCACTACTACCTGAACAGTACAAGAGAATTTGAATTTATCATAGGTACTAGCCACCATTTTGGAAATGATATCACAGACAGGCTTGATTTTATTCGAGTTGGGAATGGGGTAGGGGCGTGGTGTTGGTGGTGGTTGTACGCTGGGTGGGGGTAATAGCAGTAGAGCACTGAAGGCGCTCATAGTTTAATGGCGTCCTAGGGTTGACAGGCTGAATTTCCATACATATTTATCATCGAAAACAATCTAATCATCGAGAAGTAAACGTTACGCTTTTTGTGTATCCATTTATAGCGTAGTGCCAAAAGTGTATAGTACTAGGTTCAAAAAACAATGAAAGGATAGTATACAGTCTTTACAGGGGGTCACTGTATGTGATTATTCATCTATATCTCTATTACGATTCCTTTTGAAAACTCGCGATGACAACGCTTCTAACCCGTTGACATAGACGTATTACAGAGTCATTTTAAAATATATACACATGAATGTCTAAAGGGTGCATGCCCCGCAGATTAATTGTACCGCAGATGTAGAGCTCTTTACATCTACCATTAAAAACGTTGTGATCTTTTGGTACCCAGGTATCCTTTAGAGTTATGAGTGTTTAGGTTTCATAGATCATACATGGCAGATTTAGCTGGGAGTCAGTGCACAAAACTTAATCAAGGCACTCTTACGTTACCAAAATGGACAATAATTTCCGTCATACTCAATAAGCAAGCAATGGACAACTAAGAAATGGTACAATATTCAAGCAGGGGGAGTGGCGGTGCGTACAATGGAGGGCCAGGAAGAAAAGATGTTTGCCTATGGCAATGACCTGTAAAACATTTCGTGGTTTTCTTCAAATCCTAACACGACGTGTAGAATTAAATGTGTAAAACATGCTGCTTCGAACGACTCAGAAAACCACTCATATTCCGTGGTAAGCAGTTAGAGGCACAAAATCACCAATTTCTCACAAATTTAGGAATTGAAATGAATGTGCTGCGTTAGTTTTCCTCTTTAATAACCTTCGCCTAGAAGATTATGTAATTGGTAGCGTTTGTGTGTATGTATGTGTGTGTACATGTGTGTGTAGAAGACCAGAATAACTATAGCAGGCCTGGATGGATTGTCTTAACATTTAGTACGTGGGTAGGTCTTGAAGAGACCCGGAAATGATTTGATTTTGGACCCTCTAGCGGCTTGTTACGGTACTGCAGCGGAACTTCCTGCTTTGTCGTGTTCTGGACATGCTATGGTCCTGATTTTTAAGTGGTAGATAGCTTTTCGGAGAGTAAGTGGTATAGGTTTTGGCCCCCTAGCGGCTTTGGAACTGCAGGAGCAGGTTTTGCTTCAGATTTTGAAAGGAAATTACTCAAGAAGGGCTTGATGGATGGTCTTGATTTTTGTAGATAGCTTGAGTGATGATTTAGATAATTAGATACATATTATGCGATTCGGTACCTAATTTGCATAATTAATGAGGAAAGTCTAGTCATCCACCGAATTTCATGAGAGGACTCTCAAACATGTGACATACGTAACTGAGGAAGAGAGAAATATCAATAGATATCAAATGAAGACCGCATTTACATAATTAATTAGAACTCAAGATGGGGTTGACGAATCATCATAATTTTTGGTATGTAGATAGATTAAGTGATTCTTTGTAGGATTAGACAACAATTATGCAAATCAGATTCTCATTTGCATAATTAATGAGACATTTTCAAAAAAACGCTGTGTTCCATGATATGACTATTCTAATATGTGACATTTGTAACTGAGGAAGAGAAGAATGTTGATTGATAGAAAATATGTAAATGAAGACCTTACTTGCATAATTAATGTGAAACTACTATAATTCCATAATGGTAAATGATGGAAATTTCATACCTGGAACATTTTGAAGTTATGTGAATGTGAACATCGTTAAAATTAACTATACTAATAAGAACATCATTTGCATAATTGATGATAAATGTTAGCATAACCTTCTTTGTTAGGCTCATACTTTGGACAACTTAGGTGGAGACGATGATCGACTGGTATGGTTTAAAATTGATGAGAAGCACTCATAATACGTCAGTCATAAAGGTTAAAATCATTTGGCGAAGGTATGAGATTGTGGAACTCTACTCTCTTTCTATTCTTGATATGATAGAATATATATGTTCTGATGTATAAATATCGTCAACGACTCGCTCAGACGTCTGTAATTTCTAAAAACCGGGCATAGCCAAAAGTACAGCAATTCTTCGAGGATAAATCGTAGTTAGCTTGTTATGATATAAGATGCGTAAAATTCTGGCGATACAGAAGTCGCCAAAACCGCCTTTTGTAATTTAGTAGAAACATCGTCGGCCGCTATCTCTTTTGATTTTGGCTTCATTTTTAAACTGACAATAGAAAACATCTGCCGCATCGATCAGCAAAAGATAGTAAAATTCAAGTTATTAGAAATCATCATCATCATCGCGTTTCAATGCTCGCACTGAGGCTGGCCGCCATTGACTTCGACTGTTTTTGTTGGATGCTGTCCACTGAGTCACGTCCCAACTGCAGCCCATCTCAGCAAGGACACGCTCAGTTGTCCTTTTCCAAGTTTTCCTTGTTTGCTTCCCTTCCTTCTTCCTGTTGGACACTAGGTTAGTGCCACCCTGGGGAGTATTAGTCAAGGCATTCGCACAACATGACCCAGCAAACGCAGTCTTGCTCTTTGCACGAGCTTGGAAAGTTTAGTTTGTACGGTTCCTGGTTATTTCATTGCTAATGTGTTGTTGCCATCTAATCTTAAGTTCGCACGTAGCCATCATCTCTGGTCCGTAGCATCCAACCTGTTTCCTGGTTACAAGTCTATTGCTTAGTTTTAGAACCATACATAACTGTAAAGACTACACAGGCATTGTACAAGCGGATTTTTGTGACAAGACTTATGTGTTTGTCTTTCAAAATCCTTGTTAGGTTTGTAAATGCAGAACCTAGCCCATTTCTGTTTCAGAATTCAATACTGATGTTGTGCTGTACTACCCAACTAAGTACATTGCGATACCACTTCCATATATTTCCCATTCAGCCTTATGGCCAAAGGCCTTGTTGACCGTGATCACTTTGGTTTCCTTTTTGCTAATACATAGCCAAACTGAAGAACCTGTGATAGATTGGCTGACTGTTTTCATTACACGTTTGATCTTAACTCGCTAAGCAATGCTATGTCATCTACGAAGCCTCATTCTTCTAGCTGATCATCTAGCACGGTTTTCATCAGCCAATAAATCACGAGGCCAAACAGTAGTGGTGACCCTTACCTCACCTCGGTGACAACACTGAACCATGACGAGATGTCTCCGCTGTCAAACATAATTACACATTCACACCGGCGTTCTACACCTTTTTGATGACCATGAGTTTCTCTGGAAGTCCATATACCAATATTGTGTCAAACTCATACGGTCTATGCACACTGTCAAGCACCTTTTGAAATCCACAAAATTAATGGTAAGTTGTTTGCCCCTAGCTGCATACTTCGCCAGGATCTGCCTAAGGACAAAAATGTGGCCGGTACAGGCTTAGGACCGGTTACTCGAAATAAAGCTGTTATAATATGTTTACCGAGAATTGCACTACCGAAAAGGGCTTTTCTTATTTTTTCTTGTAATTGTACAAAGTCAAAGAACATTTTTTTCTTTCTTTTAGCAATTTTAATCATTCTGTATACAAGTGTCCCTGTTTTGAAAATTGTAAGAAATCTATATTTTTCTTATGCTAAGAATTATTTTCTTGTAGCTGATGGACCAATACTTCTCGAATATTGTTCTTCCAGTCAGAATTTATTTCTTACATTTGCATGCTTAAGACTGAATTTTTTACACCTAGAATGAAATGCTTGATTAGGGTTCTTGTACCAGGAATATATTTCTGTCCTCAAGACTGAATTTCTTACATATAGATTAGTTTCTTGCATTAAGATGGATATCCTTGAAACAAGAAAATCATTCTGTCCTGAAGACTGAATTTTTTTACATATAGAAATAGTTTCTTATACTAAGATGGATGATGCTGTAACAATATTTTTTTTTGTCCTCAAGACTGCATTTCTGACACTATATGAGTTAATTGTACTAAGATGGCTGATCCTGTGACAAGAATATCTTTCTGTCCTCAAGGTTGAATTTCTCACATCTAGAATTGGTTCCTTCAAGGAGGTCTATTTCAACCTCCTTGGTTCCTTGTACTAAGATGGAGGCTCTTGCACTAGGAATATCTTTCTGTTCTCCAGACTGAATTCCTAATTAGACCAAGAAAAAAATTCATAAACTGAGATGGAGGTTCTTTTACAAGGAATACCAATTATCAAAGGTACTGGAATGTAATAATGTGTTAATCATATTTATTATTATCAAGATTATCACAATTTTTTTTTGGTTTTTCGTTCTATTGCTCATTTTTATACCAAAGATTGCAAATATCAACCTGTTTGAAATCATACATCATATCGTTATCCTTTCCCTGAAACAGATGATACTACATTGTACATGCATGTGAATAACAAATCGTCAGCTACTGCAATAGCTGGCAGTGTCATTCCTAACATTGATGACATGTAATTGTTGAAAGCTTTTCCAAAGCTTTTCCAAACTTGAGATGGGAGCATCCTCTTCGGTTCAACAGGTCTCCAGGCCTAGAACAACGAAAAGTATAACGAACTAGAAAGGGCAACATTTGCAAAGTTTTGTTTGGTCATATGAGGAAAATAGCGAATGATCTCCCAAAGATACCCCCAAAATCGTATTTTGAAGTGCTGTATGCCGACAGTGCGAATGGGGTTCTTTGAATATTCGTTCAAATTACCCCCATAGCAAATTTCAGGTCATTTGGATGTAATTCCAGAGCACAGGAGCCCCAAAGGTACGTTTTTGGTCTGAAAATGGCGAAAATACTCATTAAAATCATTTTAAAGGCATTTATCAAACAAATGAAAAAAGCCTGGGGGAATGTGCTAACTCTGCCTGTATACCACACTTCAGCCCATTTGGCCCAGGGACGACCAAGATGAATCGCTTTGAAGATTTGACAGGAGAAGGAGAAGAAAGAAACATGACCAAAGACAATATGTATCGCCCATACTTATAGTATGAGCGATACATAAAGATTGTCAATTCCCAATATCACCCTCGTCCCCCTGTAAAATGATACATTTTGAAAGTGACTGCACAAAAATCTCGCTTTTACCATTATTTAGAAACTTACTTCAAAATATTTCAAAAGTATCTCAAATAATTACAATAAATATTTGTAAATTATGACAATAACCACAATCTCGGTGACTTGGAATGGACTATAGCGTGAATACATTGGCCAAAAATCGGTCACTTTCTGATGTGTCAAGATGAATACAAGAACTGGGAACTAGGCTCGAGTGGAAAACTAGAGACCCAATATCAAATTGTCAATCTATGCATTCATGATTAGTTTGAACAAAGACGTAAAACCTGTAAAGGCTGCTAACAAAGAACAGCTTATCCCATACTAGTGAAGGGACGGGGGTTAGTTGTCATTCTTCATCGTGGTGCCATTTCCAGCTCTGAGTCCCCGCAGTGTTTTCCACAAGTTCTGCATGAATGTTTACCAGTTATTTTGTTTCCCATCCGACGTACTGTTTACCCGATCACACCCGTGACCTTTTTTTGGTGATACAGGTGGTGTTGACGTTCTGCATGAATGTTTACCAGTTATTTTGTTCCCCGTCCGACTGTTTACCTGATCAAGCCCGTGATTGTTTTTTTTTTTTGCCTTTGAGTTTCAGGGTGATACAGGTGGTGTGGACGGTGCAGACCCGGTCTATACACTAGATGATAGATCGTAGTTGTTAATATTCCATGTTATTTGCAAACATTGTACGTGATGCAATTGTTGTATTTTGCGCAATAAAGTTTGTAAACGAGAAAATACATGATTCATAATACGAGAAACACTAGATAAAAACAGGTGCAGGAGCAGGGAAATGCGTTTATAGGTTATGCTAGACCTGCCTCCTCTATAATAATCAAAATTGCAGGGGCTAAGACGGCTTATGAGATAGGTTTCCATGGCACCTTTAAACGTCAGAAAAGAGATTTTTGGTATATTTGTCTGAAGACTGTTCAATATTGTGACACATTTACATTTTGCGGGTGACTATGCCAAGTCAAGTCAAGTCAAAGTTTATTGCACAAAGATTGTAACAGGTAAAATGTACGGCAAATACTACTGGCTACTCATTTGAATAGTACAAACTAAAGGAAGGTTCTAAGCTATACAATAACCTTGTACAAATTACTGGAAGGTTCTAGGCTATACAATGTTGTCAATGGTGGATATTATCAGCAGGGAGCACAATAGGCTATACAATGTTGTCAATGATGATATCAACAGGAGGTACACAATGTTGTCAACAGGAGGTGCAAAAGAGAGTCGTACACGTCAATTATACAATTATATGATGAGGAGTTGAATGTCCCACACAATCAAGGCACTATTTCACGGCTTCTTTTGTGCATAGATGCATAGATATATTGGCCTAGATATACAGATATTGTATCGGGACATGACATAAGTACACGAAACGTCTCTATTTTCGAATCAGATAATGTTACATTTGTTTTGCATTTAATTGTCTGCATTGACTTAAATTTTTCATTATGATATGTTTGACATCCCATTAAGAAGTGATATTCGTCATATTCAACATTTTCCTTACATGTGGGACAAAGTCTCTGACTGGCTGGGACATTTCTGTGTCTACCTTTTTCAATTTCAAGACAGTGTGCTCCAATTTGGAGTTTTGTTGTATGAGTTATGAAGGACTAATAGGAGGTATTTCTCCATATCAAATCTGTTTTTATTTAAGAATATGTTTCAAGTTTCTTAAAGCTTATTATTATTTGCCTCCGAAATCTTTGGCATCGATGGTAGGGCTCAGCCAAATATTTTGGTGTTCATGTCCGCAGAGTGTATCACGTATATGAACAACCCAGTCTTGTTCTTGTCTAACAGCTTCGTCACACGCCCTTTTAACAATTCTGTCGTTGGCCATGCTGTTTAATATTACCCAATATTTCATTATCTGATCATGAGTCTGAATATCTATGTATAATATATATAAACCCAATTCGCCTCTCATAGCATCGTTTATGGAACTTCTGTGCGGAAGAAAGGAATATGGAGTTGATTTAGAATCGCGTTGGTATAATAGTGTGTTTTAGGGTTTAGGAAATTATCAAACAAGGAAAGGAATTTAAATTTGTAATTTATTGATACCGTAGATATTTTGTATTCTTATCATCATCATCATCATCATCATCATCATCATCATCATCATCATCATCATCATCATCATCATCATCATCATCATCATCATCATCATCATCATCATCATCATCATCATCATCATCATCATCATCATCATCATCATCATCATCATCATCATCAGTCAACGTGCTTTCGCGACGACGGGGTTATTCCGCCCTTTACGGGGTGATATACCTTTTCGTTGGCTGTCATACCAGACGGGGATGCGCCAGGTCTCCCGTCCGGGTGAATGGTGTACATGTAAATCACCGTATGGCTGATACGACACGGAGGTTCGCCAGGCCTCCATCCGGGTGATTTGTAGTAAATTACCAACTCCAGACAGAAGGCATTTTCAATCTTCGAAATAGAGGCGCCGTGTGTGCGCGAATTTCAGAAGCAGTTGCTTTCCATGTGAATTTCTTTTGGAGAGTTATACGAGTTGTACGGCAGGCATATCCGAACAAAAATACAATAAGTCAAATATGGGTATATATTGACATGCTGATATGACGTGTCAAGACATATACATAGCTGGAGACGAACGTACTATCATTGAGAAAAACAGTGTAATCTTAAAACAGAATCTAGGCCGGCTTGGCGGCGGGTTAAAAACATCCCTAAAGTCTCCGCATTACTTGCTGTGCGTTCTGTATGAAGTTTTACTAGTTATTTTGTTCCTCGTCCCACTCTTTACACTTCCGTGCCATTAACTGTGTTACATGAGCCTCAGGTATTGTTGGCGTGTTTTAGGCGAGATCAATGTCTCTATTCAGGGTCCAAAATAAACACTACACCTCTGCATGTTTTCTCCAAGCTTATTGAAAAGCAGAGTACATTGAGAAATGATTGTATAATAATATAAAACGATTATTGTAAGGAGGTAAAGTAAGTCCGAGTCACCGCAGGGTGTAACTTCTAGTGTTAATTTGTTTCTCCTTTTTACAAAAAGAACCGTGGTTTACTAGGAGGTATGTGGGCCGGGGGTGGGGGTGGTTGTGTCATCAAGCGGTATTTCCTGGTATCTCCGAGCTATCACCATATCATTGGAGGAGGGAACCTCGGTATGACTACGTACTTTAAATAGATAATTAAAGAAAGGTCCCAGGAAAATCTTAGCTTTGTGGTGAGAGATGCCCATATATGGTCTGAGTCCCCGCAGTGTTAGCTTTAGCGTTCTGCATGAATTTTTACCAGTTATTTTGTTCCTCGGCCCGCTGTTGACATTAGCACTTCCGTGCCGTTTACGGTGATACATGAGACTCAGGTAGTGTTGACGTATTTTAGGCGAGATTTTTTCTCTTATAGATGTACAAGGGTGGGCTGTTTTATCGCCGAAGACCTTTATTACATGTACTAACGTCAATATATCGAAAATCGATCACTTGCTGGCATGGTGTGTCAAAACATATACAAGGACTCGGTACCGAGCTCGAGTGTAAATTGTGCACCGGTGGAAAACTAGAGACCCACGTACTCTCATTAAAAACGGAACACGGTAATCGTGAAACTTGGCAGCGGGTTAAAGATACCCCAAGAGTACATCTAGGTCCCCGCATTTTTGCCGTGAGTTCTGCATGTAGTTTTACCAGCTATTCTGTTCCTAGTTAATTCATTCTCTTCGTTCATCTTTACAATTGCTTGTGTCCGTGGATGCTAATCTGAAAAGTAATCTAAAAAGTAAGTTCCATCAACAACAGTTTCCATAAAAAGAACTGCCGTTCAGCAAGGGGCATTTCTTGGTATCTCGAGCCATCACATGTCATTGCGCAAGGTAACCTCGGTGTAACTACGCCCTTTGACAAAACATTTCAGGAATGACTAATCATAATCCTAGCTGTAGGCTAAAATATTTTCATATTTTGTCTGTGTACTCGCATTATTTCGTGTTTGTTCTGCATGAAGTTTTACTACTTATTTTGTTCCTCGTCCCGCTCTTTATATGAGCGCGCCCGTGTCTTTCACAATGACACATTAGACTCAGGTAGCGTTGACTTCTTTTAGGCGAGACTCTGTCAATATTATGTCAGGGTAAAAAGTACAATTCACCTGTGCGGGTTTTAACCCTCATACACCCGAACCTATTTTTGCGACTTAAATGACTGAACGTGGTCAAAAATGACCCCAAAATGTTTTGTTCAGTAAAATCTCCCTTTTCACTTTTTTCGCTGATTGTTATCCGTACATTGCTTCATCAATGTAAGAGGAATGTTTTGGCATCTTTAGACATAAATAATTCCCGTTCATTATCATAATTTATGCAAAAAGATCAGAAGGACCACGTCTTGAGCTATTCCTATTTAGACCAGGAGGGGATTTTTGAAGCTCATGCCAAATTTCATGTTGATAACTAATGAACAGCTTACGCGAGAGCCACCAAACTTGGTGACTTTTCATAAAATGTCCCTGACAAAAATTTAAAATTGATAAAGTAAGTTCATCGTTTTCGGTGTTGCCATGGTAACGGGTTTTTGACAGGCATATATTACCAAATCTGCTATTTTCAGTTAAAACAATGTCGTTTCGAGGCTTTGTTAGTACGCCAAATGTATTTTCTTACATTCTTATCATCTTATGTAATCCAATGTAACTTTTATGATTTAGAATTAATATTTTAGGCTGATTTGATGACGTCATCGGTCAAAATCCAAGATGGCGGACAGAATAACATAAAATCACGTCATAATGACGTCATATTACGTCATTATGACATAAAATTTGTTCTGGTTATATCAATTTGCATGTGCATCATCCTCTAAAAATTTTGTGGTCATACAATAAGTAGTTTAGGACTTACAGAGGGCAGGTTTTAGAAACAACACATTATTTTTTCTGGGGTCAAAAATGACCCCAGTGGACTCAACACAGACTTTCCTATATAATGTCAACAGTATTGTGCCGATCTTCCTAGAAAATTAGGAGAGGTTATAAAAGATGTCTCCTGACAAAGTCACGAAAGGAATTTTTTTTCAGATCAAACATGTTCAAGTAGCACGTCAAAATCCACGCCTGGGGTCAAAAATGACCCCGTTCGGGTGTATGAGGGTTAAAGACATTAGCTTGAAGAAAAGCAAATAACGTTTGAGATATATATATTGTAAGGATGAGTCCAAAGTTAGTTTCCGCAGTGTTTGCTGATACACTCTTTATGGAGGTTTACCAGTTATTTTGTTCCCCGTCCGACTGTTTATATGATCACGCCCGTGACTTTCACTGTGATAAAGCTGCACAGGTGGTGTGGACGGTGATGTTATGTCATACGTCAGGGGTATGAGACATACCTCAATACTGTGTCAAACACCTGTGATATTTTTTACAGCTCGGCGCATGCAACATAACACATAACAGTGGAACAAAAAAACTAGAAAAAACTCCCAGAAAAAAATGCGGAGACTCTAGAGATGTTTTTTTTACCCGCCGTCAAGCTAGTATTCTGTTTTAAGATCACTTTTTTTTAGAAATGAGAATACTTGGGTCTCTATTCGTACATGAGCACTTCCGTGCCTTTCACGGTGATACATGAAACTCACGTAGCGTTGACTTGTTTTAAGCGAAGCTCTGCCACTCTTATGTCTTATTCCTAGGTTATCACCAAAAAGCATTGAAAATGTTATGAAATTATTGCAATGGGAGCATCATGAGAGAAAGTAATTTGTAGCCATTTCACGTAATGATAGGGTAGCTTTCAACAGGCTGGAACTTTCCTTTAATATACATTTGAAGCCATATCATTGCTCTGTTATGTTCATCATATTTTTGGAATTGAGAATTAAACTAACAGATGATGAAAAATTGAAAAGATTCATCGTAGTTTGATGGCAACAAGGCCGTGCTTGTGGTCATGGGTTAATGCGCCATAATATATCCAAACTCTATACGTGTACTTACACAGAGGGAAATGAGTGTGGTTAGTGAGTAGGGGGTTCAGGGTTGGCCACATTTTCTGGACCGAGTCAAACTTGTTATCAATTGAACACGTATTCAGCCAAAAAAAAGCAGAAGTGCCAAAATTCCCATGTACTACATTGCCAGAAGCCCCAAATCAACCAGACGTCTATCACACTGTGACCTCGCTGCGACCTAAATTGTACATTGTATTGTATTTTACTAACCCTTGACTTTGTAATTTGAATATCATGCAAAGCATAAACAGTATGACTGAAAATACTACAAAGCATAACAAGTGAAAAGAGATTGTCTTTTATCTCTGAAATTCGTTGAGCACTCTCTCAAATCACTCGGTCGCAGGTCAGTCGTAGCGAAGTCGCCGATCTACTGCAATAGGGGCGTAACGTTGGCATAGGAACTCCACCACCTATTGGGTCACCCACTCACAAAATTAGTCATGGTGCTCGTTGCATGAAAGAGTGTTGATTCGGTGCCGTTTTCAAAGTATTCTACAAGTTTTTCAATGATATATAAAGCACGACGCTAATCCATTGAAGAAACATTTGATCAGTGTAAATGTCGGCCCTTTTTTTACTCACATATGAACCCCTGGTGAATGTACGATCTTAGAAAACGGTATCATTGTAAAGAGCAATAAACAAGATTTTTGATAAATTATATATATTGCAGTACAATTGATACGAGGCCATTTCCTCATCCAAGAAAAGGGGTGGATGGCTGAATATATCTGAAAGCAATTTTCCGGTAACGACGAGTTGACGTACGACTACGCACACTCGGTGCATAATACTTGAGGGTGACCCTCCTCCGAAGATATGGACTATTCCAAAGCCATATCGGTACTTTTACAAGAAATAAAAGTTTCAATTTTAACCCATTGCAGCGATTTATGTTCCACTTTTGAAATTTGGATAACTTTATCTCACCAGGTTCAAGTTCGAGTGTTGAATGTTTCTGCTGATGATCACCTCTGTCAGCTGCACATTGACAGGTTTTCTCAACATGCAAATGGTGAGCTGCATTACCTTTTTATTACATTCATATGTTGGTTTCTTGTTGATCCGAACACAAGATGCACAATGATAAACTGCAGTCTGAATTACGCACGCTTAGCAATAAAATCATACATGTAGCTGCTGGGACTACAATAGAGCGAACAGTATTTAGTACAAGTTATCAAATTAAATGTAAGATGTTAAAAAAATCAATGTACATTTGTCGTCAAAGACATCCTGTTTTAGTAAGTACAGAAAACGTTGGGTTTTACTTGATGTATTTAGATTATGTTAACCTCTATCTAATCAAAAAGTCACAAAGTCATTGTTGATATTGGCACTTACGATATGGGTTATAAAGGCGAAACATGTGAGCTTGTTTTTTTTGTGAATTTAAGTTATGTGTTATTCTTTTTCAGAAAGAAATGATCATTCTAGACATTGGGATCTTTCTAGATGGTGAGTTTCTTTAGCCTTTCTTTACATCCACGTTAGCTCCAGGTTTAGTTCATCCGCGCCTTCATGATGCTTACATGCATAAACTAGAGTTTGGCGACCCCATCTCTCGATTAAATGTTTAGAGCTTTGATTTGTAGATTTTATCCAAATTATTTGTGAATTAACGTTATGCATGGTGATCCAAAAATAGTTACTTAAGCAACTGGATAAAATGTTTGAAATGTCATAGACATCCTGTTTATCCAGTTGCTTGAGTAACTATTTTTGGCTTATCTTACTACCTGGATGTCTAACATTCATCAACGCATGCATGGTGATGTTCACCTTCAACTAACTTAAACTTGTCACAAGTATAAACTTAAAATTTATCACTAAGCGGTTTTCCATCTTTGTTACCTTCGCCGAGAAGGTTATGCATAGGGTAGCGTTTGTAGGTATGTATGTATATGTATGTTTGTAATGTACAGCATAACTCGAGAAGGCTTCGATGGATTGTCTTGATATTTGGTAGGTGGGTAGGTCTTAATGACTTGGAAATGATTAGATTTTGGGTCCCCTAGAGACTTGTTACGGTACTGCAGCGGAACTTCCTGTTCTGATATCTCGTGTTCTGGACATGCTATGGAACTGATCTTTGAGTGGTTGATAGCTCTTTGGACAGAAAGTAAGTGGTATGGGCTTGGGCTCCCTAGCGGCTTTTTTGGAACTGCAAGAGCAAGTTTTGCATCTGACTTTGAAAGGGAATAACACTCAAGAAGGTCTTGATGGATGGCAATGACTTTTAGTAAGTAGATAGCTTGAGTGATGATGTACATGATTAGATACTTTTTATGCAAATCAGTATCTAATTTTGCATAATTAATGAGGGAAGTTTATACATCCGCAAAATTCCATGATAGGACTCTGAAGCATGTGACATACGTAACTGAGGAATAGAGAAATATCAATTGATATGAACTATGCAAATGAAGACCTCATTTGCATAATTACTGAGAAAATACTATAACTCAAGATGGCCTTGATGGATGGTCATGATTTTTGGTATGTCGATAGCTTGTGTGATGCTTAGAATGATTGGACGATAATTATGCAAATCATATTCTAATTTGCATAGTTAATGAGACAACTTTAAACATCTGCTTTGTGACATGATATGCCTATTCAAATTGTAACGGAGGAAGAGAGAAATGTTGAAGATAGAAAATATGCAAATGTGGGCCTAATTTGAATACTTAAATGACAAACTACTATAATTCCATACTGGTTAATGACAGACATTTAATACCTTTTTTTGGCATCGGGAAGTAATGTAAATATTAAAATCGTTGAATCCAATTATGCTAATAAGGGCATCATTTGCATAATTAATGATCAATATTAGCATGATCTTCTGTGTTAACCCTATCCAGACGGGGGGGGGGGTGCTAAAAGTGCCCGCAGCAACTTTGACATCGTATTACTGCCAAACGATGTATGCTACGACTACCAAACTTGGTGACTTTTCCTAAAATTTTGTTGGGAACAATTCTATACTAATGGTTAAAGTTTATCATTTTTCATGTTGCCATGGCAACGGGTTTCTGACAGGCATTTTATGCAAAAATCATTAATTTTTTGAAAACAATGATATTTCTCAGGTTTTCTTGCACAACTACACTAGTTTTCCTACATGTATAACATTATATGTAATTAGATGTAACTTTCCTGATTTAATATTCATAATTTATGCTAATTTGATGACGTAATCAGTCAAAATCCAAGATGGCGGACTATATCACTATTTCAGGTATCATCAGGCTTTTTTGCCTTTAAATCGTCAAAACCGGACATTTTCTTTATCAGAAACATTTAGATAAACGTTTCTAGTCTATTTTCATTGTCCTTTGGGGTCATAAGTAGAAAAAAATGATTTTAAAAAATTTCAAAATGGCCGATCCAAGATGGCGGATCCCAAGGGATCGCTAACAACACATGACGTCACTCTATGGCGTCATTTTGACGTCAACGTACTTACCATTGACGTTGTATGCCTTGCATACCTTAAAATGAATAATACAAACCGTTTTGTTTAATACCTTTAGATATTACGGGAATTCCCTATTTAGCCAATAAAATCACATCGATGACGTCATAATTGCGTCATATTACGTCATAACGTCACCAAAATTACAGGAATTATAAAACTTGACGTGAATATCACTCCCTGCAAATTTGGTGATGATACATCATACCGTTCGGAAATTATGAGGGGGGGCCGAATCAGACCCCCCCCCCAGTCCCAGATATACCAAAAAAGCCCAGTCTGGATAGGGTTAAGCTCATACTTTGGACATGTCATATTCTAAGACAATCAACTGGTATGATTTATAATTGATGAGAAACACTCCTAATACATCAGTCACAATGGTTGAAATCATTTGGCAAAGGTATGAGGTCGTGGAACTCTAGTTGTATATATTCTGCAAATAATTTCCTCAACTGCATGTTTGGTATCTGTTTATGTTCAACCTGCCATAACTCACATGTGTGACATTTATTGGAGTCCATGGAATTATATAATTCCCTAATAATTATGCAAATAACGTCATCTTTCGCATAATATATATATAATTATGTACATCTCTGCCTAAGCTACCTGCATGCCTAAATTGATGGAAACCTTTCTTCAGTTATCCAGTTATCCTCTTTGAATATTTTTACAAAAACGCCCTAGCAGTTCCGAAATTAAATGTTAGGGGGACCGAACGTACCCTCACTCTATCCTGACGTCAAAAGCTGCCTGACGATCAAAAATCAAGACCAAGGCATGTTCGGGTCAAGAGATACATTGAAAAAACTGCATCAAGCTTACAAATATCCTCCTTCTTTTCATAATTTTTTTCATATTTTATTCCGTACATATTTGTCTAAGCTACCTACATACCCAAAATCATGAACATTCTTTATTCCTTGCTTGAGTTATCCACGTCAGAAAATTCTCACAAAAATACCCCTGCAATTCTTGAATTCGCAACAGGAGCCTAAACGTAGGCACCTTTTTTCAGAGCACAAGAGCTATCTGCCGCCCACAAATCGTGACCGTAGCATGTCCAGAACGTGAGATATCAAATTCGGAAGTTCCGCTGCAGTAGCATATGATTTGCTAAAAAAAGCCATGACTATCCATCAATAATTCTCCCATAAACGGGTAGATGAATGTATACAATGATAACGTCGATTACAGGTCATGTTTTCTAAGGGCGCAAATCCTGACTCCCGCTCCCTAGGTGTTTCTGGTAGGACACGGATGAATCAATTTACGTAATGTTATTCATAAAGGGGAAAAACGTTTCTATGATGAAATCTTGAGATAAGCATATAATCTTACAATTTGTAGAAGAGGTACAGATAGGATCCACATAGTGGTATAACACCGTCAGGAACAGAATGAATGTCAACAATGTATCTTTACCAAGAGAGTTTTAGAAGAGTTCCAAGATGGCGGCCGAGCGTTAGGCGTGTGTTTCTAGGTCCGCTCCCCTACCTTTATTTTCCACGCCAATTTAAATTGAACTCGTCGATTCTTCATAAAGCTGTTGTGCGAAGGTGATTCTTGATCCTGATCCTTGGATGGGAAGGACACCTAAGCGGTCGAGAGGCTCCAGTAGCACGGAGGAAGGTAGCACAACTCCGAAAAGTCGCCCCCCTCCCAAGAAAATGGCGTCAGGTAAAGAAGACACTTTGAAATCTCTGTCACCAGAACTACAAACCCTCGCGCAACTGATCCTGAAGCAGGCTCAACAACAACAAGAAACTCTATCGGAACAGTTCAAGGATGTTGGAGAGAATCTCTCCAAGCAAATACGTGAACTAGACACTAAGGTCGAAGTCTTGTCGTCCGACTTGAGCAAGGTGAGGGAGCGGGTGAGTGCTACCGAGCACTCCGCCGAGTTCCAGGCGTCGGAGATCCAGGAACTACGCAGGGCTCTGGAGGAGGAACGACGCGGACGAGTCTACTCACTGAACGCTACTCCAGGAAAGCTGACATTATCATCCGCGGACTACCTTGTGAAAAAGAAGAAGATGCAGAAAAGGTTTTTGTGCGATTCATGGCGGAACGCCTTGGTCTCGACCCGGTACCGATCGCGGCAGTGCATCGTCTGTCTAAACCCACTACATCACGCCCAAACCCGCCACTACTTGTTCGGCTGTTAAACTTCTACGACAGGGATCGAATTCTGAAGGTAGGGAGGAAGCTACGGGGAAGCAAGGACGGCTTAGCAGTGTTTGAACACCTCCCCCCACCTCTGCAGTCTGCGCGAGCCAGTCTTGTGTCGATTTGGGTGCCCCCGAGGGCAACATATGCTGTGCTACTGGTAACGGGCAGGAAAAAAAAACGTATTGACGCAGTAGATATCGTTTTGTCCAACAAGAAGGGGAAGTCTACCTGATATGTGACGATGAATTGACATATTTGCCATGTTTCTGTGACAGTGGTTATTAAACAACCTTCTCAGCCTCTTCGAGATTCTGATGTCTTTATTGTTGAATTGATAACGACTCAATGATTTTCGGAATGACTGGTTATTCATAAGTTCTTGTTCTTGTTGTTGAATGTCACCGGTAGTGCCAAATATGCAGCGCCCATGACTCCGGAATTTTGTTTATATGCTCGCACGTGCAGGCGAAAATGAAACACCTGTATAATGATCCCAGCATTCCCGTGGTGTCTCTTATTCAAATCAATCAAGAGTGGGTTTGCCCCTAGCCAATCCGCTGCGTTCGTTTGGTCACTACCTGTACGCAGAAATTACACCTGGTAGTTCCAACTTGATCACTTAGTTGTAGAGTGATGATCCTGTTATGTTACTTTGAGTTTATGTTATGTTATCCTGAGTTTTGCACTAAATCCACTCTTATACTTGTTCTTGCTGAGTTTGTTGGAGCTATACCAGTGTGATAACGTTTTTTTATGTTACTTCGAGGTTGTTTTTTTCTGGAGTTATACCAAAACGAAGATTATGTTATGTTGTGTTATTTTTGAGTTCGAAAATGAAATAGACTTTGATTTACTTATGTGGAAAAATGAACTAGTAATTGTTATTAATGGAGCAAATAAGACACAACCTGGAATGCTGCCAGACCACAAGAATCTTCAGGGTATAGGAAACTATGTTTTCTTATTTCACTGATTCTTGTGAACTATTCAATCTTGTGTTTTTGTGTTTGAATTTATGTTTCATATTGTGTTTGCATTTGATCAACTATTGTTTTATCTTAGTTGCTACTTATGATTCATTACTTTCATTGTTGTTGCATGGCACAGTGTTGTACATCTTCATATATTACAGATCATGTTTTGATTTGTTTCCTATGTTCCCGTTCAGTGTGAGTGACCCCGATTACCTGCTACGAAATTATGTTATCTCCTGTGTATTAGATATGCCTTGTGTAGGGTTGGCTTTCTGTGGACATCATTTCTTATTGGATCTTCAACAACTTTTCGTATCCTTCATATACCCCATGGTGTTGCCAAAACTTAACATATGCAGCTACAGCTATAATGGACTGGGTGACCAAAGAAAACGCAACCAATTTTCTTTATGGTTAAAGGACAAATCCTATGATATTTACTGCTTGCAGGAGACTCATTCCACACCTGAAAGTGAAGAGAGATGGAAATCAGATTGGGGGGGGGGGCAAATTTTCTTTAATCATGGTTCAAGTAGCAGCAGAGGTCTAATGATTTTATTCAAAGAAAATGCTCCCTTTACTGTTCATCAAACATTGAGTGACAACTTAGGACGATGGATGCTATTGGGAATTTCTGTAGATTCGTTTCATTTTTGCTTAGGAAATATTTATGCCCCTTACATTGATGATCCATCGTTCTTTGCCGACCTCGAAAACAATTTACAACCTTTTACAGCATCCGGTTTATGTACAATAATAGTGGGGGATTTCAACACAGTATTAGATTCTAGTAGGGACAGAGCTGGACACCGTATATCCAATTATCATTCGAATGCCCTTCAAGCCATTAACTCACTTTGCACAAACCTGGATTTAATAGATATCTACAGACACAAACACCCAACAGCCATACGCTACACCTGGAGACGTCGACTTCAAGCTAGTCGCATTGATTACTTTTTGACATCGTTCTCACTAACTTCCTTCATAGACAAAGTTACCATTGAGGATAGTTTTAGATCAGACCAATGTTTAATTTGGCTTTATTTGATTATATCTGAAACGACGCGGGGGCCGGGCTTTTGGAAATTTAACCAGGCTTTATTAAATGACTCCATTTTTGTTAAAGAAACATTAATTTTCATCACGGAATTTTTCTTATTCAATAAAGAAACGGCAAACCCTCACATTGTATGGGAAGCTTTCAAATGTGCCGTTCGCGGTCACATTTTTCATAAAGTTTTCATCTTGGAGAAGGAAACAAAATAGAAAAACAGAAGGATCACTCATTGATGAGATCAAAAACCTGCAGCAGGCTTTAGACACATCTCCGGATAACGACATTTTTGACAACTTGCAGAGTAAAAAACAGGAATTGGAAATATTTTACCAAACAAAAGCAAATAATCTAATTATGAACAAAAGAGCAAAGTAGATAGAATAGGGTGAGAAATGCACGAATTTTTTTATGAATTTGAATAGCAGAGGACGTACGAGAAAAAACATGACAAAATTTGTAAAGTCAGATGGTACCTCGGTTCTTGACCCCGAGGAGGTTATAGGACATCAGACTAAATTTTATGCCGACCTGTATACCTTTAAAGATCCCCCTATGTCTCTAGACAGTGATGCATTTGTATCTTTCTTTCCAGATCCACCTTCGGTATCCTTATCCCCAAGCCAGTTAGATAGTTGTGAAGGGTTAGTTACAGAAAGGGAATTAAAAAACATCTATCGAGTCCTTTTCTCCCGGGAAGTCGCCCGGTCTAGATGGCATTCCTATAGAATTTTATAAATTCTTCTTTCATTGTCTGAAACAACCCCTGTTGGCCTCTTTTAATTATTCGTTCAAGGTTGGTCACCTTTCTGAAACACAAAAAATGGGACTTATCACTTTACTACTTAAGCAGGACTCCACGGGAAAGGACAAAGACCCATCTTACATTAAAAATTTGCGCCCCGTGACCCTATTAAATTGCGATACCCGGATACTATATAAAGCTTGGCCCTTCGCATGAAGAGCGTCATTTCAAACCTGGTTTCTTACGATCAGACAGGTTTCATGAAAGGTCGATCTATTAGCGACACTATACGGAGACTTTTAGAAATAATAGAATACTACGACAGAAATGAAATGCCAGGATTGATATTTTGTGCGGATTTTGAAAAGGCGTTCGACAAAATTAAGCAAGACTTTGTTTTTAAGGCATTGGGCTATTTCGGCTTTGGGGAGTCATTTATTACCTGGATAAAAGTGTTGTATGAAGATATATGTAGTAAAATTATCAATAGTGGATATGTTTCTGAAGAATTCCCCCTGCACCGGGGAGTAAGACAAGGATGTCCAATCTCGCCATATTTATTTGCTTTAGGAGTAGAGATACTAGCCATCAAAATAAGAAGTAATACTGCAATAACGGGTTTAACAACATATGGTCTGGAAACTAAGCTCCTACAGTTTGCAGACGACTCAAACTTCCCCCTAGTATCGAAGCTTGGCTCCTTGTATGCACTCGTTAAAGACTTAGAGATGTTTTTATTTGTGTCGGGTTTAGTGCCTAACTTTGATAAGTGTAGAATACTACGTATAGGTTCGCTAAGGGACACCAACTTTTTTGTACCTTGCTCACTACCAATACAGTGGACTGCCGGTCCGGTAGACATCTTAGGGATCCATATCCCCATCCATCCATCTGATCTTGTCCCCGCGAATTTTGATAGAAAAGAAGCAAAGATAGATAAGCTCTTAAATCCCTGGAAAGGGAAATAACTCTCTCTTCTAGGTAAAGTCACCCTGGTTAATTCTTTAATAGTACCACAATTTATATATTTGTTTCAATCCCTGCCTTCCCCGCCTCCTCCTTTTTTCGATAGGCATGAGAAAAAAACATTCAAGTTCCTTTGGGGAGATGGACCAGAACGTGTAAAAAGAAAAACACTATATAATCTATACGAACACGGTGGTCTTAAACTTAGGAACTTGCGGGCCACCGATCTTACCATGAAGGCCTCTTGGGTGCCCAAACTATATCATAATGAAAAATGATTTTGTTCCAAATTGTTTCTTTGCTCCAGTCCTTTGTTTACAACCAATGTATTTCCCTTTTCGCAACTTACATCGAATGATTTAGAAATATTGATGAAAGAGAAGGCTCCAATCAGTCAATTCTTTAGACAAGTCCTACAAGCTTGGCTAAAGTTCCAACTACGTCCTCCAGAGTGTGCACTTGAAGTCAAACAACAACTCATCTGCCTAAATTCAGGAATTCGTAGTTCAGAAAAACCTTTATTTTCAACGGCTCTTTACAACAGAGGCGTTATTTTTGTGAACGATATTATAGACTCGGATAATAACCTTTTATCGTTTGAAAATTTTGTACTTAAATTTGGGGACACCTTTTCGGAGCTTAAGTTCAACCAAATTATTTCAGCCATTCCGTACTCTTGGAAAAAATTACTGCGACAGGTGTCACCAGAATTAAGGGTTTGTATTCCTGTTTGTACAAACATAACCTGGCTTCAGCATCCAAAAATCAATAAATACTTGTACTCCTTTTTCATGTACGAGGCCAGGCTATGGGAATCATCAATCAAAATACAACAATCATGGGAGGATTATTTTAATACATTTGTAGCATGGAACAAAGTGTACAGTTTAACATACAGAATCTCGATTGACTCCCATCTACGTATTTTTCAATATAAACTGTTATTTAAATTCTTAACTACGAATAGAATACTGTATAAGTGGGGGTTGGTAGACTCATATTTATGTAGTTATTGTAAAGATGAAGAAGAGACGGCTATACATTAATTCTGGGATTGTAGAATAGTCACACATTTCTGGCGACAACTAGAAGATTGGTTTCTCCATCATACTGGATACCCCCTACATTCTAGTCGTTTTAATGTCATTTTTGGAGATCTAAATGAGAGGTGTCCAGCCCTGTCAAACATGGTCATTCTGTTAGGAAAACACTTCATCTTTAAAAATCGTCAGTGGTCTCTAAAGCTAGAATCTTTTATCTCTTACCTTTCCTACTTTTACAAATTAGAAAGCATCATTTCTAGAAGAATAGGTAAAACAGAAAAACATGTGGGGAAATGGGGAAAGTTAATTGGACATATATAATATATATGTGTGTCTGGGTATGTGTCTGTGTATATATATGCGTATTGATGAATACACATATAAATTGTTTAAATATATAAAATAATGCAATAATATTATATAAGAATATGTAAAAAGAACATGTGAAAGGAATGGGGTCTATTAACTATTATTTTCAATTAGTTTTATCTATCGGTTTTTGTTTCCATTCATGTCTGTGAACTACCTTATTTCCGTGCCATGTATGTCTTGTGTATCATTTTTGTTTGTTTGTTTATGAACCAATAAAAAATGAATGTTAAAAACAAACAAACAATGTATCTTACCATCCTTGATTGTTGGCCGTAGAGAAGGAGACACTGATTAGAGCTAAGAAATCAAAGCAATGAGTGAATTTGACGGGTCACACAGATTAATCAAATACATTCTAAACATTATAATAGTTATAGCTACGTATTGCCAAGTCTAATTTGTTCCTAAAATGTAATTATTCGGCATAGAAAGACTTCCTAAATTCATTTTTGTTACGAAGGTAGTACGAACATGTTGATGAAATCATGGAAGGGACTCAATGAAAAAAATAACTACAAGTAACTCCGTAAATAATTTTGTAAAACAGTTAAATATATTGATAAGTAAATGAATGTGGCCATTGTCCGATAATGTCACCCAACCAAGTTCTTTGCAAATTAAGGAGTACGATGCTCCTTTCATAGCGCCTGCTCCCTGAGAGATATCGTATTCATTCTAAAAGTGGTGATTCTTCGCATGTGCAGCTGTGCCAAATGACATCACCGTACTCTAACAAGGGACGAATTATACCCTTGGCCCATGTATGCCAAAGAGAACGACATTATTATATACTTTTGGCACTTTTTTTAGCTCTGATTTTTAGGTGTTTGTTCGTGATTCCGCACCATGTGAAGGTTGCTGAAATCTTCAATCTTCCAACAAAAATATTGCATTCTCGACGTAGGCAAAAATGACATAGAATGCGAAATATAGCATCGTGGGTAGCCTAATGTGCCTATTTTAAAGAAATATTAACTTTATACCATGTAGGCCACAGAGACTACTCTTGACACATTTTTTTGCGTACCGATTTTCAGGTTTTCGTTCCTGATCTCGCGCCATGGGGAGGTTACTGAAGTCTTCTATCCGACTGACGAAGACCTCGAGGTGCTCAACATCAAAAAGGCGTTGGTGGGAACGTTGTCTGCAAGGCTGCATGCAAGTGACGAGGTCTGTTGCTTTCTAATTCGAAACTGTTCGACCTATGACCTTGACGGGATCAAACCACAAGTTAGCCTACAAGGACCTGAAACGCTGCAAGCCCCTGTAACGAAAGCGACAGATGGCGTCAGTGAATGAAATGCACTATGATAACTTGAAATATTTGCTGCGTGTATTTCTGCAATAGCAGAACTTGCATGTGCCACTTGTAGATTGTTAAAAGCATTTAAATCATTGTTGCATTTCTATTTCCAAGGTTCTCGAGAAAGACCGGATTTGGCTCTACCAACTGAATGAAACTGGACATGAAGGTACATTGTCATAATATTGACATTGTGTATTTACCTTTAATAAGCTTGATACTCCTCGAATTTTAAGTCAATTATAGAAGTCTTATCATAAAGATTATTTTCTGATATATACATAATTTGCATAATCAATCTATGCTTGCCAGGTGACCATCTATCGACATACAAAGTAAACCCAACACCTGAAGGACTGGTGTTTCAAAGGACCAAACATGGACACGTTGTGGAGAAAGCAAAAGTTAAAAATGAGAAGGTATTTGTTTAATTCCTATGGGACTATAAACGATGTGATATGTTAGCCTGGTCGTCAAGATGAGTGTCAAGCTGATGTTGACTTTTAGAACTATATGTTTTGAAATCTTTTGAGTGTACATGCTGATTTGGGTCTCCATCAATAGATATGCTGTGGGGGGGGGGGGGCTTTTTTCAAGCGCTCCATCGCTAGTTGTAAGAAATAGACAGGATTTGATTTGATAAAATTTGGACGTATTCATCTTACGAACATATCTTAGAGTTTGAAATGCATTCATTCTTCTCACGATTTTGTGCTACGCTACGCAATGTGCCCTAACATTTCTCTGTTTCCTTCAGTGGTTGGAAATGGAGTTAACCAGTAAAACAATTGCAATTTTGAATATCCTACTTTTCTTTTGACTGTAAATTTGCGATTGTTTGTCCTTCCCCTCTTACGTGAGGTGCAATCCTGCTCATGATCATGTTTCATGGACATGGAAACCCGGCCAAATATCTCTCTGTTAAATTCTGTACGGGTGGGATGCAAGACTTAACTCTCTGAAACGATATGTGCATAGGCTAGGCTTATTTACTTTAACATTTTTTTAACGGCGCCAAAAATGGCGTAATTATGTTTAATGAGATCAGTAAACAAAAACGTCTCAAGTTAGGGCACCCTCGTTTAATTCTCCAAGCAAAGGTTTCGATCGGGGGGCAGGGAGCGTCTGGGATTTTTGGCGACGCCTCAGGGGCGAGCCAAATTTTTACTATATTGTGTGCAGATTGCAAGAATTCTAGGAATTGTACAGGAATGTGAAAGTCCATGGGACGATAACTCAAGAATGCCTGGATGTATTGTCTTCTTATTTTGTAGGTAGGTAGGTCTGTGGGAGACCTTGTAATGATTGGATTTTGGGCCCCCTAGCGACTTTCTATGGTACTGCAGGGGAACTATCACTTTTCAAATCTCGTCTTCTGAACCTACTATAGTCATGATTTTTAAGTGGTGGATAGCTCTTTGTTGGGAAAATATGTCCTGTAGATTTGGACCCCCTAGCGGCTTTTTTTTTAACTGCAGGAGCTGATTTTGACTCAAACTTTGAAAGAGAATAACGCAAGAAGGGGATGACGGATCATCATAATTTTTGGTGTGTGGATAGCTTAAGTGATGATTTACATAATCATATGCCAATTATGCAAATCAATATCTGATTTGCATAATAAATGAGTTAATAAATCAGCTGAATTCTATCATAGGACCTTCAAACACATAACATATGTAACTGAGAAAGAAATAAATATCGATAGATATCAATTATGCAAATCGACACTTAATTTGCATGATTAATGACAAAATACTATGAATCCATAGTGGTAAATGATGGGGATTTCATTTTTGCACCATTTGGAAGTTAAGTAAATGTGGCCACTATTAGACACAAATCTTGCATAGAGGGCCTTATTTACATAATTTATGAGGAAACGGTACGATATCTTTTTTTGTGAAAACAAGATTTTCATACATTGGACAACTTGTGTTCATTTGGTAGAGAAGGTGATTGACTGATATGATTTATGCGAGGTCCTTATTTGCATGTGGGCTAAAAACGAAAACGTTAACAGAGACCACCGTCGCCATGGCAACATCTTTTCATGTTGCCAATCTTGTTAAATCTCTGCTCGGAGAATACGGTCGTTATTCCGATTCACCTAATATATGTGCTTCGCTACCATTTTTTTATGATTTCATATCTGTACACGATCCGTTTTTGCTGGATGGTTCCCTTATTATGTTCTGTTATGAAATTTTGAAAACCCCCCCCCAAAAAAAATTATAATAATATATGTGCTTAGTTGGTATTTGAATAGCTTGAAAAAAAAAAGATGAAGATCGCAGACGATAAACATGATTTCGTCTTTGCAGAAAATAAAGTACAGCTGGGATTTGAGAATCGCGCGTGCAGTTCATGTCGATGAATCTTTTACCGCCCCAAGAGAAACTACGGATGGGTAATATATGTTCCATACTTTTCTTCAATGAATCAGGTAGGATGCAGTTTTGCGAATTACATTTCTGTTTTCAGTTTAGAAAATGAGTAACCTGCTGTTCATATATTTTCATTTGAACGACATTTCTGTTTAAGTACAGCAAACTGAGTAAACCGCTGTTCATAAATATTTTCTGTTTACGAATTGTCGACAGGTTCAACCCAAGCGCTGGATTACCGGGAGACCCAGAAAAACATCGAGGGTTACAAGATGACCCATTCGGTAAGCCAAAACGTATACGTAAGAACGAGACAACGTTTGACATCCTACTATAAGCTCACCTAACTCCATATATATATATATACGGCGTCAGAAAAGGCAGATACAATGAAAGTCAAACACGTGTCGACAACGATATAATGAATGTATTGTTAGTTATTCCTACATCTTCATCTGAAATTGTTTCTGACCCATGTTTCAGTTCAGTTTACCTCATCTTTAATGCAACTCTTGAGGTGACACCAGCGTCTCCTAATTGATAATCACGATTAGTTTCAGAATAGCCATAACCTAAAGACTGAAACTCTCTGATCGTTGTTTGAGACGTTAAACTGTTGTTCCAGATCTCCCCCTCATGCATGCGAACTCCTCCAGTCAGCTGACCCTCCTTGGGATGGAACAGTTCGATGACGATGTGACTCCACCCTCCAACCTTACCAGAGGGTCTCTCATCATCATATATGTACGAACTATCATTTTCAATATTTCTTCGACTTTAGATTTGACGTGACTGAATTGATCTTCATATGTAAATTTTCTTGGTTAGAGTCAAGTGACACCAACATTTAAAACATGTGCATCTGCTTTTTCTGGTAATGACGATATTATAGATTGCATTTGTCACTTATATCATAGATGTTATATTTACATTCACCATGAAGGGCACCAAGGCTTTATTTGCATAACTTACGAGAAAAGACTAGAATTCCCTTCTTTGCTTAACTTTGATGATATATGCTAATAAAGATCTCTTTGCATAAACTAAATGAGAAGCCTATGTGTAATACATTAATCGTAAACGTCGACATGATTTGCCGAAGGTATGAGGTCTTAGAACGCTAGTTTCTGTCTAGTCCTGTTGATGTGAAAATATTACAGATTTTAAAGACCGTTCGTTGTGTTGAGAAAGGTCGCATTTTTTAGAGGTGATAACACTAATTCGCCTAAATCGGCAGTACTAGTGTAACCTTATATCCTTTGCTTTATGAATTGGCTATTGACTGAATGTGTTAAATGTAAGCGGCAATGTACTTCTAAAGGAGTATTTTCCCTGTGGAAACCGGGTATGCCCCAACAAAAACGCCGTCATTCTCAACGCTCTCGGTCCTTCAAAATTGCAATAAAAACGACTATATGTTACATAACGAATATATGTCAACTAATGTTGAGTTTGCAAAAACAATAGCTTTTATTTCTCTGGATAAGCATATCTTGTTTCATATACCTTAGCCGAAGCCACCTGAGCTGGACCTTGCTCAAATAAAGGATGTCATTCTCGGGAATCTGACATGTGTGAGGAATCATCATAGAAGAAAGGGTAAACTATGTTGAATCAGTCCTTATAAGATATGGTTAAATCTGGATTTAATGTTCACATTAATTTTTTGAGCATTCTCGATCTTTGGTTGTGAAGACTTTGAACGGAAGCAATAGATCATATGTAAGATTTTTAAGGAGTATAGGGCAACTTCAGCGAGCGTGTACAGACTAACTTGGTAAGGATTCATTCTTTTCTAAACAGCACCAATTTAGCCTTGGGATCTATTAAACAGAAGTACTTACATGTATATGGTTCACAATGTTTTTAAGCTACACGGTTTTAAACACTACTGCGCTTCGAATATGACGTTACAGTTGTGAAAATGGCTGAATTAAAGTATCTTCGTTTTCAGAATCATTGCAAAGACCGAAATGCCTCCAACAGCTTATCGCTCTAATGGACCGTTTGTCAGAGAATGACCTTGGCGTCCTAGTAGATCAGCATGTCAATGTCAACTACTCAGACTCTATCGAAGAAGAAAACTGCAACATCATGGTGGACGCCCTCGGCAGCCTTGGTAGCGAGGCTGCACAGCGGCTCCTTACCAAAACTGTTCTACTGGCCAAGGGAGCCTCAGCGAAACTCATACAGCGGATGCTTGTCAGTTTTGTGAGCATGACCACCCCGCCTGTCAAGGTAGGTGTACTTCTTTATATAGAAATCTTTATTGGCACAACAGAAGTACAGCGACTTCCGTAAGGTCTTCTACAACTAAACATGCAAACAATAACAATGGGATACAAAATAATTCACCTTAGTACAAATATAACAAGTATATGAATACTTCAACATGTCGAGTTTCACCTATCACTTACACTGCTAGTTCTAAGATCTAAACATTCTTTGATATATTTACCTATTTGTACACAGTAAGGGTTGTCTCCTTCTAGAATGTATTTGAATTTATCTATAGAATGGAATGCATCAAATTCTGTTGAGCAGGCGGAAAGAAGGCTGAACAGCTTTGAGCGCTTATCATGATATCGTGGACAATCTAGGATAAAGTGTTGTTTATCTTCAATCTCATTTGGACAGAATGGACAAAACCTGTGGTCACGGGGAATTTTAAGGTATCTTCTAAACACAATAGAATATGTTAGAAACTAAATTTTTCGAGTAGGTTTAAAAGCAGTTTCATATTGTAAGGAGTAAATGACGTTTCTTTCTACATATCTAAGGAGTTCGTGAGAGCTTTGGAGAAACTGTGTTTCGACAAGAAAATTGAATTCGAAGGTAGGATGCACAGTTATTTACTATTGATTTTTTTGCGTTTCAATCCAAAATCCAAAATAGAATATTCAACCATATATTGTGTAAATAACAACTATCAATAGAAATGCTTTAACAGATGATTTTCTTGGCAAAAACGCAACAAAAGCAAAATAACGTACTTTTGACATTTAGATCCTAAGGATGAGTCGATAGTCCACAACACCGCTGTTCTCATACTCGGGGTTGTCGCCGACCGTCTAAAGGGTACGGACAAGGAGAAAGCGAAAAGCCTTGTCGGAAAAGTCGAGGACATCCTAGGAATCCATGGTAAGTAGACGTCCTTGACTATAATTATCTTCGCCGAGTACTTGTACTCGGAGAAGATTATGTTTTCGGTTGAGAAATCTGTTGGGTGGGTCTGAATGTATGTCAAGAGCATAACTCAAGAAAGCTTCAATGAATCTTTATGATTTTTGGTAGGTGTGTAGTGGTTGTGCAAAGGAAGGTCAAGTTCGAAAATGGTTCACCTTGCGTTTTTCAACAGTACTGCAGCGCAGTTTGCATCTTTTTGTGTTTGTATGTAGGCCAAAAAAGTGACGGAAACGTTGATGGATCTTCATGACTTTCTGTAGGTGTGTAGATGTTGTAGAAATGGAGGTCAAGTTCGAAAATGATTTATCTGGCGCTTTCCTACAGTACTGCAGCATGCTTTGTGTGTACGTGAGTTTGTATGTCGCCAACATAACTCGAGGAGCTGTTGACGGTTGTGCATGATATTAAGTGGATAGGTAGGGGTGTCAAAGAGGAAGGTCAAGTTCGATAATGGGCCTCCTAGCGGATATCTAAGGTATTGCAGCGGAGCTTTAAAGTTTGAGGCCAAATTTTCTGGAGGCGTCAGGTTCATCATTTTTAGGTGGTAGATAGCTTCTGGGACAGCAAGTGAGTGGTGTAAATAAAGGCCCCCTAGCTGCTTGTTTGGAACTGCAGTTGGCGTTTTTGTTGTTACCTTCGGAGACGAATAACTCCAGCAGGGATTGATGGATTATCATAATTTATGGCATGTGAATAGTTTGGGTGATGCTTTACATTATTGAATACTTATCGAAATAACGAAATAATTTGCATAATAAATGAGGAATGTTTACCAATCCGGACTGTTACGCATTCACTGTTCGCGTGGCACAAGTCAAAACAAAAATAATTGAACGTCGCCTGGACACGGCGTTTCTCAATTCACCGCCATTATGTTTCAACTGCGCACATGTGACTATATACATGGCATGTTACAAGAATTCTTAACACAACATTTATGTAAAAACAAAAATGAAAACGTTGGCGATCGATACATATAAGAAATTATGTGCAAGCAGCAGGCACTACAGAAGGCATTTTACTAACTTAGCTTTATGTGGTTTGTAGAATGCCGTTGTATATACCACACATACGCTGGATGTGGACCACAATCCTTCGTAGATGAGAGTACAAAGAGGTTCTTGTACAGATAGTGATCTAAATATCATCAAAACCAGGAAAGCCTTCAGAACAGACCCATCAGGAGCGCTAGCGTTGCACGTCTTTAGGACCAACCCCGAGGCACACGAGCACAATATGCAACACCTGACTAAACTCCTCTCCAGGGTGTTTCACATTAAAGCCAGAGACACGAAAAAAGATATCATAAAACAGTAACAGTCAGGTCTCACAAATCTAACAGTAACACTCCACAAAACCAAGTAAAACAGGAGGCTTAAGAGAGATATTGTCAATAGCAGTAGGGGCAAGAGTCATAGTCACTACCAACATAACGTTTCAGACGGAGTTGTCGCAACTGCAGTAGGCATTGACAGCACGGGTCATGATGTCCACACCATCCTTGTAAAATTCGACAGTGATCGCGTTGGCAAACAAACAATTGCCGACAATACAAGAAAGATTTACCCAAACGCAGTACTCATTACAAGACAACGTTTAGTTCCCCAACGGTTACGACAAGCGGACGATCCAAGTACAATGAGAACAGTATCCTCTGTCTTTAGCATGGGGCTGTACATACTCTGATATAGTTCGAGGTAAATCAATGGGCAAAATTGAGCGCAAAGCTCATTTTTCCCCAGGTCAGTTATATGTTGTCTTAAGTCGTGTTGAGTTTGAACGGAATGTATCTATTGGGATATAAACCGTATGCAATTACAATATCGTCAACCAAAATATATGTTCTTAAAGAAATGGAACGCCTACAACAGCTACCTGTGCCAAAGGTTACACAACAACCTAACACAGAAGACCACGATACTTGCATTAATGTAAAGTTCCTGAATATACTCATGCGCGGAACATCTAGAAGACATGAGAGCTGACAGATCAACACAACCGGTCGATGTCTTCTGCTTCGTGGAAACCTTCCTGAATGGCCAACATTACTTAACATTTTCTGCCACAAGCAACGGCCTTTAGAACAGACAGACATTGAACAGATGGAGGGGTGATGACGTCAATCCTACACAGCTCCATATTTCAGAGATGGACTGGAGTGCATACATGTAGCTACCACAGTCACTAAACTATCGACCACAGTCAACAGCATTAACATCTACAGACCACACTCCTTGCCTGAAGCAGCCTTTATCGATAGACTAAAAAAACTTCAGACATCAACTTCCAAGTGACATCTTGACAATCACCCTTGGTGATTTCAATTTTGACCTCTTCCTCCCCAAATCCTTAGAATCCGTAACGGGACAGTGACAATAGTACCCTTCTAGATCACGTTTATGTCTGTGGACATGTACAAGACAGTATCAGAGTTACTGTAATCATCATCTTCTGTGTTGCCTTGATATAACAACAAACTGCTACTTAAGGTAATACTGTCCATACACACAAAGTCACATTTTTGACATGTTAACTCTTGGCACATATAATTCAAACGCTCTTCTAACAACAGCAATTATAATTACATAGGCATTGATTGTAACATAGATTTCTTATCTAATTTGCAAACTACTATACCCTGTACATAACACACACATGTCAATTGATAGACTCAACTTAATATATGAGGTAACATTTATAAACATAATAGATATAAGAACTCTATAAAAACACCGCTCTCTGCACTCTTTATAGAACCCCTTGCTTATTCGGCGAAGATATGTGTTCGTGGAACTCTAGTTAGTTTTAGCATAAGGCCTCAGCAAGTTAATTCTATGGCCATGGATGACATGCTCTGCAGAATCCAATTAGCCCAACTTTAATAATGTAAAACATAAGATACTTATTTTGTTGTAGTCAATAGTTTTATTCCATACGTATGTCTTGTTCTATGTTTAGTGTTGTTGCCATACTTTGTACCTGCTACAATAGTCGCGCAATAAAGTTCTTCTTCTAATGCGAGAGAGCGACAAAACACAAGATGGGTATAGGAACTAAAAAAAAAACTTTGCAGGAAAGTAGGAAAACGATTTTAAAGAGAATGTAAAATAATCACACTGTTCATCGTTCGGTTGATGAGTCATAACCTTATGTCTAGTTCAAAAGGGTGCATTGCCTTTACCTTAACTGTAGACCCATGGCATCACCGGCATCTGAGATCCACAATGACCGCTGACGAACTAGACAAACATTATCATGACAAAGCTACTCTCCTCGAGTCGCTGGGAAACGCTGAGTTTGACAGCTCGTTTGAACACCTCCTGTCCTACGTGAACAACACCGACAGCCCACCACTGTTGCGGAGAAGCGCACTGTCCGCAATTAGGAAGTATGACCACCGTGAGGTGAGCCAGCATTAGCTTAGCCATTCTAATCCGCATTTTCTATGCATTTATTCCTGTGTTTTGTATTCTCCTCACATGTATTTTAATGTGCTTTATGAAAGTTAGTATTGAATTTTGAATATTGTTCAGTAACCAGGGCAATAGCCTTCGGGTAGCCATGGCTGTACTTTTTTTTTAACAGCCAAATAAATAAATACAATACAATTAATCGGGTTCAATAACAAGGGACTCTAACCATTACCGTATCACTAACACATATATGTATATTTCTTACCACATTCCTTTTTTCAACTTTAAACATATATGCTGTCATGAAGATCGTTGGTACTTCTGTAATATATCCCACTATGGCTTCTTCATCTTCTTTTATGCTGAAAACTTAAGGTGTATTAGTCATGGCGGAGGTTATTGACACGATTCTCTTAACAAAAACCCTAAGTTTTTTTACTGTTGAAAAGCTGCTCCTGTCAATACTGATTGTTTTGGCACTATTGAAAGGGTGTTCCTGTCAATTGAACTTTTAGCACTATTGACAGAAGGTTTCTATAGATGGTAGTTTTGGGGCACTATCGACAGGATGTTCCTTTTATACGAGTTTGAGTGAATACGTACTGCTGTTGGTTTTATAACAGGCTCATTTTTTAATCAGATAAGTTTAAAATGTGCACAAAGGTCAAGGCACATGTCGTCTGGAGACTGAAATGTCTGAAATATCTTTCTTGTAGGTATCTCAAAAATCTTTTTTGTGCGACTGAGATGACTTCAAGATAACCAAATCCTTGGAAGTCAGGCAGAAGATGAACTCCTTCGATTGAAAAAATGAGCCTGTTCTAAAACCACTAAAACTGCATTACTTTATTGACCCGCCCTCGTAACATTTGTGAAAACACCCCACGATTATGTCATTCCTCAACCCTGACGATTATCTTGTAAAATGGTGCAAAACAAGACTTTTTTTTGATGCCAAGAATATTCGACTGGAATAATAAAGAATGCCGTAATCGGGTGTCGAACCCACGGCCTTCTGCATGCAAGACTTGTAATTCGACAGCTCTTCCCTTTGAGCTATTGCATCGATTCTGTCATAGAACCTCTACTAGTTCATGTCCTGTTCCTTTATATATTTCTTCAACCAAGTTCTAATAGTATTTTTGTTATCAGTTTGCCGACTCGTCTATGTAAGACATGCAGGCAGGACTGCTCAACTAGTCTCAATGCTATTCGAAAAGAAATGAGAACAATACACAGTGTTTAATTGCAATGTCAAAAGCGTAATCTCCTGGGATTATGGCCTCATTTTCCGCAATGCACAATAGTATGGCCATTCAAACCTTGCCTTTACCAAACACATTTTGAATCAATGCCGTCTTACTTTAACCTGAATGGTTGTTGATTATTCTATGTTTCTTGGTTCAACAATAAACGCTATATTTCCTCAGGCCGCGAGTCTCCTCCTGGACAGCGCGCTGTTTGATGAGGAGGAGCATGTCCGCTATCACGCTGCCGTTCAGTACCAAATGCATCCCAAAGCGCTCAATCTTCAGAAGATAAAACAGAACATGGCAAACGGGTAAATTTTGCTTCGTTATCGTTCAAACTGCTCTGACCTCCTTATAGACCTAATACTTGTCAAGCATTGTCTTGCTCACTCTGTGTCAATACATTACAAAAATGACATTTCTACGCCCGGGAAGAAGATTGATTATATGATTTTGTTGTTTTAGGTCTATCAACATCGACCACTACCTTGATGACCTGAAAGAGAAGATACATGTCATGTCAGCAGATTCTAATCGCAGGCAGCGCAGACGTGTGGGAAGTATACTTCAGGTAAGCAGTATTTTGCTACCTTGTGCATATTAGATAGGAAAGCCTTCATAATCTGTTCGTGAGGCCTTGACCTCCGCCGTTGCTTCTCACTAGTGGCAGAGTTCTAAAGTTATATAATCTAACATCGGACAGTGTGCACAGTAGGGTTGGCAGATGCATAAAGTTGAACGTGAAGCTTTGAAATCCATGGTCATAACTTGGCCAATGTTACAATTCAACATTTCTACGTTGTAGGGCGACAGGGAAAATGCATTAAATAGACAAAGAAATAAAAGATAACACTATTATTTACATTGTAATACTGGTCGGGAAAGGTTGATCATAGTTATCGCAAGTTAGAAGAGGCCTGAAACAGCTATTTAGTTTTTTTTTTTAAATTTATTTATTCATCTTTAGGGTAGTCCCTTCAGCTGACTCAGCAGCTGATTTCCAAGGGAGCCCTTACATACAGATAATAAGTAAAGGTCATAAAATGATAATTAAACATAGGAATAGTACAGAACAAACTCAATATAACAAACAATAGCACTGAAATCATCCAACAAAAGCAAACAAATGATGTTGAGAGGGTCAGAGGTCAAAGCAGTAACATAGGAGTAAAATAATCATATAATCAAAACTAGAGTTCCACGACCTCATACCTTCGCCGACTGATGTTAGCCTTTTCGAGTGAATGCTTATCACTCAGTATGTAAATAAGGTCCTCGATTGCATGAATTTCAAGTGATCCTTTTCTCTACACTAAACACAGCATTAAAGTAAAATCTTAGAAAAGAGGGCCATTGTAGCATTTCCTCATATATTATGTAAATGAGGCCATCATGATTTATGTCTGATAACTTCCACATTTGATTATCTCCCAAACGCCACAAGAATGAAATCCCATCATTTACCACTCTGGAATTATAGTATTTGTCATATATTATGCAAATTAGGTATTCGTTTGCATAATTGATATCTATCAATATTCCTCTCTTTCTCAGTTACATGTCACGTGTTTAACTACAATGGAATGCAAGGGTTTGTATACTTTTTCACATCACAAATCCTGATGTGCATGATTCTTATACGATCATGTAAATCATCACTCAAACTATGTACATCCCTACAAATCATGACGATCCGTCATCACCTTCTTGAGTTACTAGTATTCTCTTTCAAAGTTTAAAAAAAACCCATACCTATATACCTACACGAGTTCTCCCAAGAGTTATAGAAATAATCACTGTAAGAATATTTTTGCTTAACTGGTATCATAACTTTTTTCTTTACTACGGAAAATAAGGCAATTTGTTGGTACTGTATTTGCTTCAATTATGCCCTTATTTTCATAGTCGACATATCAATCAGTTTTTATCAAACCTATACCTTCCAACAGGGAGAGCGTTAGATCGTAAGGCGGCTGTATTTATGCCCGTGTGACCTCCCTGACCCCAAAACAGAGCCCTGCACCAGGCATGTAAAGTATCACATGTGTCCTCCAGGGACGTCTCACAGGGAGCCTGCGCTGGTTAACTAGGTCACCTGTCAGTGCAATTTAACCAGAATATATAGACTTAAAAATAGCAAATTGAAAGGGAATTGTAGACATTTCCTTATAAATTATGTTGATGAGGCCTTGTCATGCATGATTTTTGTCTGATATTGTTCACCTTTACTTAGCTTCCTAATGATACAAGAATGAAATTCCAATCATCTACTATTGTAGTATTTTCAACTAGCATTTTCTCATTAATTATGCAAAATAGGTAGCTATTAGCATTATTGGTATATATCGATACCTCTCTCTTTTTCAGCTATATATGTCACATGTTTGAGAGTCCTATTTTGAAAGGCAGCAGATTTAGAAACTTTCCTTGCTAATTATGCAAATAAGCTCCTGATTTGCATAATGAATATTCAATTATGTAAATCATTAATCGAGCTATCTACATACCATAAATCAATGATCCGTTGACCATAAGTCTAGTTATTCATGTCCAAAGGTTAAAACAAATAAATTAAAAACACCCAAAGTAGCTCTAAACAAGCCGCTAGAGGGCCCAAACGTGCACAACTTACTTCATGTGGCATGGACTATCTACCACACAAAAATCATGACCGTAGCACTTGCAGAAAATTCGACCTCAAACTTTGAAGCTACACTGTAGTACCCAAAGTACCCGCTAGGTGGCCCATCATCGAACTTGACCTTCCCCTTTAATAAATCTACCTATTCACTAATTATCATGCACAACCATTAACAGCTTCTCGAGTTATCCTGTCAACAAACAAATACGCATACATAAACAGCCCACTGCAGTACCGCAGGAAAATGCCAGGTGACCCATTTTTGAACTTGAGCTTCGTTTTTACAATCTCTACGTCCCCACCAAAAATCATGCAGATCCATCATCAATACGTCGAGTTATGTTGTCTACATACAAACACACTAACAAAAAAAGTCTACTAGAGCACCTTAGGAAAACGCCAGGTTAACCATTTTCAAGCTTGACCTTCGTTTCTACAACCGCCACTTACCTACCAAAAATCAGCAAGATCCGTCAAAGTTCTCTTGACTTATGATCTCGACATACATACGGATCCACTTTACAGCTGGCGTAACCGGTAACATAACCTTACCGCGAATGCATACATTCCCGGCGAAGGTAACAAGCTTAATGGGCAAAAATAACTGAACAAACGTAATATGTTGTAGATGGTCAATAGATGGCTAGTAGAGTGACTTTAGTCGCTCTTTAAATATGTTAAGGTTCGGCGCTTGTTTCACATTCAGTTTGAGTGCGTTGTAGGTTACTACTGCCCTATATGCGAATGTACGTTGACCTGTTTTTGATGTGTAGTTGGGTCTGTGGAGTAGGTGTGATTGTCTAGTGTGGTAATTGTGGATTTGGTTATTATAATTGAATGCGTTGAGTAAATAGCTGGGGGCTAGCCCATTGAGACATTTATACACCATAATGAAGACATGGCGCGTTCTTCGGTGTTGTAGTTGACTCCACCCAAGACCACGGTGCAGTTCCCCAACATTCGATCTGGACTCACGTCTGAGGATGATCCTCGCAGCCCGGTTCTGTAGAACCTGGAGTTGCTGCTTGGTGGCTGCACAGCAGTTGTCCCAAATGACATCACAGTACTCAAGTAATGGTAGAGCAAATGTTTTGTACAACATATTGGCCACATTTGTACACAGATAAGGCTGCAGTCGTCTTAGCAGACCAAGGCGCTGCACCATCTTACTACACACCACATCCAGGTGGTTATTATAGCTTAGATTCGAATCAAGAATGACTCCCAGATATTTATAGGAAGTGACCCTCTCCAAGGCATTATCCTCAATTCTGATGGTCAAATCTGGAGAAGCTTTTGTCTTCATACTGGATCCCATTAACATACATTTTGACTTTGTTGTATTAAGCGTTAGTCGATTTGTTTTGAACCAGAAAGCTATCTGATTAAGCTCTGAATTCAAGGTACTTTCTATGTATCTGGGGTCATTACTTGTACAGAAAATAGCCGTGTCATCGGCAAACAAAGTTACTTTGCTGTTTGTGATTGCTTCAGGTAAGTCATTGATAAATAAGTTAAAAAGTAGAGGCCCCAAGATAGAACCTTGGGGCACCCCAATGTTGATAGGTATGGGGTCGGAAATACACCCATTCAGTGAGACTCTCTGCTATAATCATAGCACAAACGTACACTAGCTCGAATAAACACATAAGCCTAAGTAAGTACGCATGTATGATTAAGAATCGAAGTCCCACTACAAAAGTTATTTTCTGTAGTTTTTCCAGTATAGAAATGACAAAACAGGGTCATAGGCGTAGTGACACTATTTCAGCATAGTGACAAACTGATTCTTAGATTTAAAAAGATCTTAAAGCGGCACGTGTCTAAGAACGCACTCCGGTTTCGTATTATGAAAGCAACTGAGACAGTGATGTGATTATCAACACCATTACGGTAGAACAGGCTTCGCAGTTAGTTCGAATGCGTTCCACTATTTGAAACTGTAGAACCGCCAAGGACCTTATTTCGTTTAACTCCAAAAAGAAATGACAGGGTAGTTTCCTGCTATTCGTGAACAGCGTTACCACTTGGAGGTGACAGCGTCCCTAGTGGGCAATTGTTGTGAATTGAATGCACCTTTTGTGTGTCCAGTCTTAAAGTGTATGTGCTTGTTTACATGTAAGTCAATGCACCAGTCCATAGTTGTGAATTAAATGCACCTTTTGTGTGTTCAGTCTTGAAGTGTTTGTTCTTGTGTACATGGAAGTCCTCCCACCTGTCCATAGGTTTGCACATGCACATTATCCGTTTGTACATGTCGGTATGTGTGAGTGTGTCTTAAAGAGTGTGTGTGTGTGTGTGTGTGTGTGTGTGTGTGTGTGTGAAATGTTTGTTATTGTTTGTGTTTGTTTCAAACTTTGTGAAAATGTATATGCACCAGTCCATAGTTGCGAATTAAATATTAATGCACCTTTTGTGTCCAGTCTTGAAGTGTTTGTTCTTGTGTGTATGTAAGTCCTCCCACCTGTCCATAGGTTTGCACGTGCACATTATCTGTTTGTATGTGTTGGTGTGTGTGAGTGTGTGTTAAAGAGCGTGTGTGTGTGTGTGAGATGTGCGTGTGTTATTGTTTGTATTTGTTTGTGCATGCATGTGTGTGTGTGTGTGTTTGTGAAAATGTATATGCACCAGTCCATTGTTGTGAATTAAGTGCACCTTTTGTGTCAAGTCTTGAAGTGTATGTTCTTGTTTAAATGTAAGTCTATGCACCAGTCCATAGTTGTGAATTAAGTGCACCTTTTGTGTCAAGTCCTGAAGTGTATGTTCTTGTTTAAATGTAAGTCTATGCACCAGTCCATAGTTGTGAATTAAGTGCACCTTTTGTGTCAAGTCTTGAAGTGTATGTTCTTGTTTAAATGTAAGTCTATGCACCAGTCCATAGTTGTGAATTAAGTGCACCTTTTGTGTCAAGTCTTGAAGTGTATGTTCTTGTTTACATGTAAGTCTATGCACCAGTCCATAGTTGTGAATTAAGTGCACCTTTTGTGTCAAGTCTTGAAGTGTATGTTCTTGTTTACATGTAAGTCTATGCACCAGTCCATAGTTGTGAATTAAATGCACCTTTTGTGTGTCCATGCAGTCTTGAAGTGTCTGTTCTTGTTTACATGTAAGTCTGTGCACCAGTCCATAGTTGTGAATTAAGTGCACCTTTTGTGTGTCCAGTCTTGAAGTAAATGTTCTTGTTTACATGTAAGTCTGTGCACCAGTCCATAGTTGTGAATTAAGTGCACCTTTTGTGTGTCCAGTCTTGAAGTAAATGTTCTTGTTTACATGTAAGTCTGTGCACCAGTCCATAGTTGTGAATTAAATGCACATTTTGTGTGTCCAGTCTTGAAGCGTTTGTTGTTGTTTACACTGTAAGTCTATGCACCAGTCCATAGCCCCCCCCCCCCAAATAAAAACTGGAACAAAATCGCTGCAGGAAAGATGGCAACGGAGGCTAGTGTTTGGCGTTCTATACTCTGTACTGATTCTGCTCTTTCTCCCTAAAGACAGAGAGGTGTTTGGCGTTCTATACTCTGTACTGTTTCTGATATTTCTCCCTGAAGACAGAGAGGTGTTTGGCGTTCTGTACTCTGTACTGATTCTGATATTTTCCCCTGAAGAGAGAGGTGTTTGGCGTTCTATACTCTGTACTGATTCTGCTCTTTCTCCCTGAAGACAGAGAGGTGTTTGGCGTTCTGTACTCTGTACTGATTCTGGTATTTCCCCCTGAAGACAGAGAGGTGTTTGGCGTTCTGTACTCTGTACTGATTCTGATATTTCCCCCTGAAGACAGAGAGGTGTTTGGCGTTCTGTACTCTGTACTGATTCTGATATTTCTCCCTGAAGACAGAGAGGTGTTTGGCGTTCTATACTCTGTACTGATTCTGATATTTCCCCCTGAAGACAGAGAGGTGTTTGGCGTTCCATACTCTATTGATTCTGATATTTCTCCCCTGAAGACAGAGAGGTGTGTAGCGTTCTATACTCTGTACTGATTCTGCTCTTTCCCCCCGAAGACAGAGAGGTGTTTTGGCGTTCCATACTCTGCACTGATTCTGATATTTCCCCCCGAAGACAGAGAGGTGTTTTGGCGTTCCATACTCTGCACTGATTCTGATATTTCCCCCTGAAGACAGAGAGGTGTTTGGCGTTCCATACTCTGTACTGATTCTGATATTTCCTCCTGAAGACAGAGAGGTGTTTGGTGTTGTATACTCTGTACTGATTCTGATATTTCTCCCTGAAGACAGAGAGGTGTGTGGCGTTCCATACTCTGTACTGATTCTGGTATTTCCCCCTGAAGACAGAGAGGTGTGTGGCGTTCCATACTCTGTACTGATTCTGCTCTTTCCCCCCGAAGACAGAGAGGTGTTTTGGCGTTCCATACTCTGCAATGATTCTGATATTTCCCCCTGAAGACAGAGAGGTGTTTGGCGTTCCATACTCTGTACTGATTCTGATATTTCCTCCTGAAGACAGAGAGGTGTTTGGTGTTGTATACTCTGTACTGATTCTGATATTTCTCCCTGAAGACAGAGAGGTGTGTGGCGTTCCATACTCTGTACTGATTCTGGTATTTCCCCCTGAAGACAGAGAGGTGTGTGGCGTTCCATACTCTGTACTGATTCTGCTCTTTCTCCCCGAAGACAGAGAGGTGTTCGATGTTCCATACTCTGTACTGATTCTGATATTTCCCCCCGATGACAGAGAGGTGTGTGGCGTTCCATACTCTGTACTGATTCTGCTCTTTCTCCCCGAAGACAGAGAGGTGTTCGATGTTCCATACTCTGCACTGATTCTGATATTTCCCCCCGATGACAGAGAGGTGTTTGGCGTTCCATACTCTGTACTGATTCTGCTCTTTCTCCCCGAAGACAGAGAGGTGTTCGATGTTCCATACTCTGTACTGATTCTGATATTTCCCCCCGATGACAGAGAGGTGTTTGGCGTTCCATACTCTGTACTGATTCTGCTCTTTCTCCCCGAAGACAGAGAGGTGTTCGATGTTCCATACTCTGTACTGATTCTGATATTTCCCCCCGATGACAGAGAGGTGTTTGGCGTTCCATACTCTGTACTGATTCTGGTATTTCCCCCTGAAGACAGAGAGGTGTTTGGCGTTCCATACTCTGTACTGATTCTGGTATTTCCCCCTGAAGACAGAGAGGTGTTTGGCGTTCCATACTCTGTACTGATTCTGCTCTTTCTCCCCGAAGACAGAGAGGTGTTCGATGTTCCATACTCTGTACTGATTCTGGCATTTCCCCCTGAAGACAGAGAGGTGTGTGGCGTTCTGTACTCTGTACTGATTCTGATATTTCCCCCCGAAGACAGAGAGGTGTGTGGCGTTCCATACTCTGTACTGATTCTGATATTTCCCCCTGAAGGCAGAGAGGTGTTTGGCGTTCCATACTCTGTACTGATTCTGGTATTTCCCCCTGAAGACAGAGAGGTGTGTGGCGTTCCATACTCTGTACTGATTCTGCTCTTTCTCCCCAAAGACAGAGAGGTGTTCGATGTTCCATACTCTGTACTGAATCTGCTTTTTCTCCCTGAAGACAGAGGTTTTTGGTGTTCCATACTACTAGTATGTACTGATTCTGCGCTTTCTCCCTGAAGACAGGTTTTTGGCATTCTATACTAGTATGTGCTGATTCTGCTCTTTCCCCCAGAAGACAGAGAGGTGTTTGCCGTTCCATACTCTGTACTGATTCTGCTCTTTCCCCCTGAAGACACAGCGGTGTTTGGCGTTCTATACTCTGTACTGATTCTGCTCTTTCCCCCTATAGACGGAGAGGTGTTTGGCTTTTTATACTCTACTGATTCTGTTCTTTCTCCCTGAAGACAGAGAGGTGTTTGGTGTTCTATACTCTGTATTGATTCTGATATTTCTCCCTGAAGACAGAGAGGTGTTTGGCGTTCTATACTCTGTACTGATTCTAGATTTGCTCTTTCCCCCTGAAGACAGAGAGGTGTTTGGCTGTCAGTACTCTGTACAGATGCAACTCCTTTTCCCCTGAAGATAGTGATGTTTGGATGTTGTACATAACTGTTTTTCCCCAGAAGACAGAGATACACCTGATGTGTATTCGTATACATGTATAGGATATTATGTCTGTTTGTGTGTGTGTGTGTGTGTGTGTTTGTTTGTGTGTTTTTATATTCCTTCTGCTCTACTCTTCACCATAGGGTGTGTAGCATACGGGTTCCTCCCATCCCCTAAAGCCTCTCACGTTCTGGCTCCTCGTTGCCAACCCCTGGTCAACGGTTTCAGCTGGCCGGCCAAACGACGTGAGGGGGTGGTGTTGACACCTTGCAGTGCCAAGCAGTACTTCCAGTGACAAGCAGAGGTTGGAGGGAGAATTGCTACCTTCTTCTGATTGGTATATTTGGCAATCAAAGGGTGTACCATTCAGAAAAAAGGTAACATTTTCTCCCTACAACGTCTACTTGAAGAGCGAAGAGGTCATCATCACTCATCATCATTTTAAGTACAAATCCAGTCCAATTCAGTCTTTTTATGAAATTGAGATGTTGGCTGCTGTTCCCTAAATACACTTTAGCAGGACACTTATGTGAAGCTTCAGGTCTAAATGCAATGAGGTACAATGTAGGCAAGAAGCAGACAGTTCTATTTGACATCTAGCTCATCATAATACATGTGACTGCAAAGCTGATGAATGTGTATGATAACTCTGTCACAAGTTATATACTGTATCTGATGTCTATGTGATATACCAATTCACCTTATCTGGGCCATCCAAACCTTTTCAGCCAGCCAAGTAGATAGGAATGTCCAGAAGGTTTGAATGCTGTTTGTATTGTTCCACAAAACATGCTGAACACAAACATAGGCAAACTGCTGAATACTGATGCACAAAAGGAAGGGATATTGGTTGTTATTGAAAAATGTATAAATAAAAAGTACTCAATAAAACTTCACATCCTCTGTTACGCCTGTGCCCGACTTTCCTTTAGTAAACGTTTGATCTGTTTACCAGCAATAGCCTTGAAATTCAAAGTTATGTATAATTATGAAGTTTGCATTTGATATACAGATAAGGCATGTGTTAGATAGGACACCTAAAATTGTCTCTGCTTAAGTGCATTCTTTTTAATTTGGTCCTTCACACTTTTCACTTAGTTTTTCAATCATGATATATTTATGATAGATGTATGTAATATCTTGGGTCAGAGTAAAAGTTAGGTCTGTTAACAGGTAACGCACATCTAAAGTAGAAGTATCAGAGTGACATAACGGTTCTGGGAGACACCTTAAATGTACTAGCGTGTCTCCCTGAACTCTGATACCGCCCTACTATTTTTGATTCAGAAAGTGAGCTATGTAATTAGGGTAGTCCACCTGGAGAATTGATTTTGAGTCGGGAAACACGTAGAATTGAATGACAATCACAAGTTTAACTTAAGACATCCTGCACAAAATAATTTGGTGCCTTGTGACAAGACGGCATGCAACAGGTAATTTGATATTATTAGTGAACTTCGAGGCTCTAGCAATATTTGGGTAACTTGTAAGGTCCTGAAACCATACAGGTGATGGTTCGACCGCCATGGCAATCGATTAGATAAATCCTCTGCAGTAATCTTTGCAGACCAGGTAAAAACGTGTGAGCAGACACCTGTGCAGCATTGCAATGTGAACCAGTCAGAATTGCCTTGAAGAAGGTGACAGATGGTCACCGAAACGTCGATGGAATAAATCTATTGGTTGTGTAAAAAAAAGAGTCTTTTTATTCCGTTACTTACCAGCCTAATGAAACTATTCATGGATGTGAGCAGATACAGGTAACACATTCTGTGTGATGCTTCAGGCCAAGGCAATACATCTCGTGAGTAGTTATTGGTTTTCATAAAGTTTCGGGACAAATCATTTTTGGTTCAACTCTGGGACCAAGTTTGCATGCAGAGTAAGTAAACTGTGACTGTGCAATAGATGGGTATGTAAGTATTTGATTTCGGACTAAACAAGCAGTGAGAAGTTAAGATAAGTTTTTAAGCCACTTTAAAAATTCGCATTCTGTGTTGAGGAACATTAGATATTATCATAAACATTAAAATCACACTCATATATCCAATGAACGGAGACTGGTGTCATATGCCTAACTAGTCTGTTGTCCGTGCGCTCCAATGGCCAATACACATCCCAGTTTTGAAGGTGTCGTAAAGGTGTGAAGTGAACAAGGTGTTAATGAGGCCCCCCATAGAGTTAATCCTCGCACGACCGTGTTTTAGGGCCCGACCATATTCTAATTGTCGACCGTGTTTTAACTGAAGACCGTATTTTAACTCAAGACCGTACTTTAACTGTCGACTGTATTTTAACTAAAGACCGTACTTTAACTAAAGACCGCATTTTAACTCAATACCGTATTTCAACTCAAGACCGTATTTTAACTCAAGACCGTATTTTAATTAAAGACCGTGTTTTAACTAAAGACCGTGTTTTAACTAACTGACGACCGTGTTTTATCTGACGACCGTGTTTTAACTGACGACCGTGTTTTAACTGACGACCGTGTCGATACGGACGCGAGCGTTAAAACACGTGCAATATTCCGACGATTACATGTCTTGTCGTCGACCTGATAAATATTATCTTAGGCCGTCAACTTCACTTAATCCCTTTCATGACCCTCCTCCTGTCTTTGATGATCGATTAGATACACTCAAGATTTTTCGATATCACCACAAAAGGTCTTGAAAGTCGTATTTAAACGGCTTTAATAGTCATTTTTGCTGTGAGGTGCGCATAACCGTCCACTTCCCAGCCTTACCTAATTTTATTTGACTGCATATAAGTGTGTAGCCTGGGTGTCATCTTATTTCTACCGGGGGCTCCTACAATCGCAACCATAAAGGGTAGCGAGTGTAGGAGCCCGCGGTAGAAATAGGTTGGCACCCAGGTTAATAAGTGTGGGGCGCATGTACATTGTTTAAAAAGACACCGTGTCTGGAATCCGGGCACACCGAATCTCCTCAGGCTTCCGAAACATTGAATTTCTCTTATTCGAGGATTTAACTACTGTCGGTCCAATTATAAATTGCCTCGCATGGTTATGTTAACCATTGAAGGCAAACCGCAATTTCTTGGTCTTGTCTATGATCAGTGGTTCCGGGGTGGGAGAACAGCGCAGAGACCAAGTACGTTTTTTTGCTAAAAACCATATTGTGGTCGTTGATCAATGTGTTTAGGTTGTCAAGAGTGCGTTAAAAAAACATGGCTGACGTACTAAACGGGTCTATGCAATTTCCATGTCGTTCAAGGACTTCCACTGGTTGGTCATGAACGTCTTGGAGCGCTCCGATCCATTTACAATGTTGTGAATTCGGGTGATGTCGGGTCAAAGTTTTATTCCTTGTGCTCTTCCTAGGATGCAATCTGGTATAATATCTATTTCCTTACTAAGAAAAAAATTGTTGTATGTTTTCGACAAAAAATCTCATCTCAGCTCAGTATTGCATATCTAATTTTTCAGGGTATCAGGTTCTATCTGAAATTGCCAGGAATAGATTGGCAGAGACGGATAGGCACAGACAAGATCGGAGCAGAATTTGGCCTCGTCGTTAAAAATATTTTCGACTTTAACATAGGTGAGTTCTTGATATGCCTTGTCACTGTCATATTTCATATTTAATGTCATAATTACTAATCAATGCTGCACATATAGAGTATTTGATAATACTTTATCAGTACTGTTGTTTCTTTATATTTTGATCTATATCACAATAACTCTTAGTTATTCCAATGACATTATAAAATCAAACTGTTGTCTTCCTGTACTGAGTAATTGGTGGATACATTTAATAATGGTGATATCAATAAACCTGTTTGGTTTAGTTTCTAGCAACCACTTTTGCCCTTATCACTGAACCGATGTAAAAATGGGCAATTTTATGACAGCCTTGCTTTCTATTAAGAACTACCCAACATATGCTTCCAGACTTAATCTAAATCATTGCAAAACTATAAAAATGACAATATGGAGATTTTTGCTGTTCCCTTTTACGTAGGGCAAACAAAAGGCCATGTGCAGATAGACGTGGACGACCGGATCTATGCAAGAGGTTTGCTCGGCGTTATTGGGGCAAAGTTTGATTTCGTCGACGCTGGAATCTGCTTCAAAGGTGGCATCCGTTACGATATCAATATCCTGCAGGCAAGTCTGCATCATTTATTTGTTCATTAACTTTTCAAACAGCTGGGTTGACCCATCCAATTCTGTCGAGTTGCTTTTCGAGGGGCCCAGTTAACGAGAAAGCAACAAGAACATATTACATTTTTTGGTTGAAGTATGGTATGCCCCCCCCCCCAAATCAGATAATGAAAGCAAGCAATGGCCTAGCTATTAAAACGAACTTCAGCGTTATTTTAGCAAATGTATATGTCACAGTAGAGATGGCGATTCAGGACAATCGGCGATTGTTCTAGGACAGATCGCGATCGCCGTTTGTCCTAGGACAGACTGCGATCGCGATCTGTCCTAGGACAATTGCCGATTCTTTTTTTTATTTTTTGTTTTTTTTTATTTTTTTATTCGAACATACATAAATATTAACATACCAACATATTTACATTACACATTTACAACTCAACAAATAAACACAGTTACATATTGTTGCAGGGGCCATTCCCATTGGCTTTTTTGCACAAGGGTGTGCTCCCTAGTTACATATATCTACAGGGGTCATTCCCACTGGCTTTTTTGGCTAGGGTGTGCTCCCTAGGACTTTTTTGACAGGGGTGTTTCATCCCCCCTGGATTTTCTGTGCTTGGGTTTCTTCCCTAGGACTTTTGTGCAGAGATGTCATCCCTGGGTTTCTGTGCATGGTTTTCCTTCCCTGTGTTTTGAATATAAGACTTACCAATTGTTTATTACAAGTTTATTGTTTATTACAAGTTTTACAAAAAATTTGCAAAACACATTTATATATGAAACATATCTACATGTAAAACATTACACGCTTCACACACTCAAATAAATCATTATAACCGCTATACAGGCACAAAAGAATATAAAACAAAAGCTACATTGACACCATATCAAACAATTACATCAGATAGAAAAAAATGATGTGAGAACAGGCGTATATGTAGACAGACAACAGAAACATATTCAATTATTCATGCATCAGAACAAATACACAAATACTATAAATCACAACAACAACAAAAACAAGCATCAGGGAAACACACAAAAAACAAACGTTACAAATTTACCAATACACAAAATCAGGCAACAATACTTACTGTAACAACACCAGCCATACAAAACAAAGAGATTACAACATTCTCATATAGACAACGCCAGGTTTACAAAAACATCATACACATACAAGAGCACAATTATAACATTCTTGGGTACGATAAACAACTTACACCAGATCTACATAGAAAAAAACATCAGTTGGTTGACATTGCCACAAATAACACTCACACTGTTGTAGTCAGTAACAGACTCAATCGCCAATTATACTAGTAGAGATTGCAATCGCAATCTGTCCTAGGACAAACGGCGATCCAAACTTAATGATGCTAAGATATTATGGAAACAGCAATATTTTTGCATTTTATTGAGTATTTACAAACTCTGATCAAAACTCAATTGATGCTAAGGTAATATAAAGGAAACAGCAATATACAGCAAAAATGTTTGATCACCCTCTAATCTTTATTGTCCGGACAAAGTTGTGAAATCATTCAGTATATGTTTGAGAAATGATATAGGTGTGAAACTGTAGTATCTTGAAACTGAGATTGATATTGTGACACCTGCTTTATCACTTTACAATTGTTATTGTTCTCCTAACTAAGGTTGTGAATTCAATAGGTGTGAAACTGTGAGTATTATCTTGACACCTCAAAATTTGCATACCGAAACATTGTTGGATCACCTTCTTCCAACTGAATCTTTCACAAATTATTAACATTTTGTCACTCAACTTTATCAGAAATTACTTTATCAGAAAACATACTCACATGAAATTTACCCAACATGAAATATGAACAAATTCACCTAAAATAGTTAATAATTGTGAAATGTAGGTAGCATGTTAAACATGATTGAAATGTAATGCAATGATTCATTCTATTTTCCAAAGCATCTCCATCTAATCAGAATTTGTCCAAGTAGAGTCGCCGTTTGTCCTAGGACAGATTGCAATCGCAATCTCTACTAGTAGAATCGGCGATTGTCCTAGGACAGATCGCGATCGCAGAATTTGTCCAAGTAGAATCGCCGTTTGTCCTAGGACAGATTGCGATCGCAATCTCTACTAGTAGAATCGGCGATTGTCCTAGGACAGATCGCGATCGCAGTCTGTCCTAGGACAAATGGCGATCGCGATCCGTCCTAGGACAATCGCCGATTGTCCTGAATCGCCATATCTACAGTGACATATACATTATCTTTTAGATTTCATTTGTCCTGACAGACAAGATTTTTTTAGCTATGTGCGGAACAAAAAATCATATGTTATTCATGTAGTCCTGCTTTTTCTGTTAACTATTCTGTTTGTGCGCAACCGTTTTGGGGGTATCATGCAAATCATAATAAGTCTAACTTGACATACTTTTTTGTTAATAACATGAAGTCATATGATTATAAACCATGTGTTCTGAACTCTCTTTCGCAGGATTTCTCGTTTGAACAACTACTGAAAATGATCAAAACATGGTTTCGGGACGTTCCAGAGGTGATCATCAACATCAAAAAGACACTAGAAACATTCCAGCGTCTGCTTGGTCGCCTGACCGTAACTACACCGCAAGACATATTCCAAAGCTTCATTGATGCAGTACAAAACCTTCCAGAGATTGTGAAAGGCATGGCAAGGTACTTATGAATGAAGACCTTTATTGTACATTTTTGCTCCACTGGGTTAAGCACAGGTCACATGTTAACAACTATATACATATTCATGAGTATATAAACATCTACCATACTCTAGTTCTTTCGACTTCCTCTCGTTTCTTGGTAATTGTATAAATGTAGGAGGTTGTATCATTAGTTAGTGTTGGTTTATCGAAGGCTATAAGAAATATACATTTCTCTTTACTATTAAGGTATCTGAAGTAGGTGAATTTACTTAACATGCAATTCATTTTCTCATTGCGTCATGAATTATATATATAAATGCACACCTTATGAAAAAAACACATATCATATTCAAACAGACAGGCGAGTGAGACATGGGAAAAAGTCGCTGGTTATGAAAACTTGCCCAGTTTCATCGAAGAGGCAAGGCAGGTCATCCTTCGTGCAAACACAGTGTTCAGTGAGGTGAATAATGATGCCACGCATCTTTTCAATGTAAGTTATTTAATTCCTATTCAAATTTTCTGATAGAATCACACACTTACACTAAATGTCTTATGCTCAATTCAACTAAGCACTAGAAAAGTTGACAGCCGATATTCTGCACGTTAGATTATTCATGTATTGTAGTACAACATGGCGCATATTTCGCCTATTACACAATATTCTTAGAATTTTGTTGTTATCTCCATGAAAAAAGGCTTTTTCATGGATATACTGTTTTGCTTGCGTTTGGTGTTTGTGTGTATGTATGTGTCACCGGATGCTTAAAGTCACCATAACTGTAGAACCTGTAAATGGATTGTAATGATTTTTGGTATGTGGGTGGGTGTTAAGAGGAGGAAGGTCAAGGTCGATTTTGGGCCCCCTGGCATTTGTGATTGGAACTGCAATGGCGTATTTGTTAAATCTTCAATGTAGAAGAACTGAAGAGAGGATCGACAGATCGTCATGTTATTTGGTACACAGGTAGGTTAGACCAAGATGTACACACTTAAGTGCAAACTATGCAAATGAGACCAAATTTGCATAAGTAAGGAGGTAAATCGTTTGCATGTGTGTCGCTGGATACTTAAAGTCAGCATAACTGTAGAACGTGTAAATGGATTGTAATGATATTTGGTATGTGGGTATGCGCTGGGAGGAAAATGGTCAAGGTCGATTTTGGGCCCCCTAGTTTGTGTCCCTGGAACTACAATGGCCTATTTGTTAAAATGTTCTAAAGGGGTATAACTGAAGAAAGGAACAACAGATTTCCATGTTATTTGGTACGCAGGTAGGTTGGACAGAGATGTACACACTGAAGTGCAAATCATGCAAAGTTAGTGTGTTTGCGTGTGTGTGCGCGTGTGTGTATGTTTGTGTCACCGTGTGTGTATGTATGTGTCACCGGATGCTTAAAATCAGCATAACTATAGAACGTGTAGATGAATGGTAATGATATTTGGTATGTGGGTAGGTGTCGGGAGGAGAAAGGTCAAGGTCGATTTTGGGCCCCCTGGTATGTGTCACTGGAACTGTAATGGCGTATTTGTCAAAATCTTCAAAGGAGAATAACTGAAGAAAGGAGCGACAGATTTTCATGTTATTTACTATGCAGGTAGCTTAAGCAGAGATGTATACAATGAACTGCAAATTATGCAAATTGGACTTAATTTGCATAAGTACTGAGGAAAATCTATATCTGCAGTGTTGTCATGTGGCACCCCACCTGTCAGTAGCTATTTATAGCGAAAGTACACATAGCGAAAGTAGGTCAGACTTCTCCCCTTGCGGTGTGGGTCATACCATTGAGCGATATAGAATGGGAGGAACTGGTTTAATAGAAAAACAACGTTTCATGGAGATTTTGGGTCCTAAGACTCTTGTTAGTTTAAGTATTTATATTTTATTTAAAATAGATTTTGGCTTTGAAAATGTTAACAATAAAACTTGATGCAGATATAATGAGAATATCATAAGTATGTCTTTGCAGGTTTTTTCAGACTCCACAATTACTTTGTTGCCATGGGCATCCGAGCAGATCTGGCAGGGCGTGGAGACAATAGTGCAAGAAGTTCCTAAACTCATCAAGTCCCCACAGATGGCAATTGCTAACATTGCAAAGGCGGTGTACAAGTATGTCCCACTCACCACACACATTAACAAAGGGAGATACATTTGTGAGGCGTACATTACTTAATAAAAAATATATACTCTTTTGAGGTGTATATTAAAGCTACGGTCACATAAATCTCACGAGGTGTAAATGTTTATTATGATAAATAAATGAAGCCGTGGTCACATACGTCGTAGGTCATCGTACGATAGGGTTCGGTGAGCGTACCTGGGTCAATCGCAGGTAAATCGCACGTAAAGCCATGCACTATTGAGCGTCTGGAGACGGAAAATAGAGCTAAAAAGGATTTTGAACATGTTCAAAATTTTGCTGTCGTTTCATACAGTCGTACAAGTTTTAGAGCCTCCCCACCCCCACAGCAGGGTTCACTATGCAAATTTTCTCTACTTTTGACGAGGCAAATTCATAAATTTCGACCGTGTACTGATAGTATCAATTTTTCATTGATTTAAAGAGATACACTGGAGAGGTATATGCATTCACTGATGAAGAACACACTCGTTATTTGTGCATTTATTGATAGCCTGCATGAACCTGTGATTTGTGCATTCATTCTTTGATAGCCTGCATCAATGGATTGTTGTAACACACCGTCTTTCTTATTCCAGAATCTACAAGGCGGTAATGACCCTAATTAACATCAAGGATCTTACAGATGAAGTTTTCCTGTTCAAGGAAGGTTTGTTAAGTTTCTTTGTATTCGTGGTTTGCGGTGTCAGGACAAAGATAAATCCGTCCATGAGCTAACGTTATAGAGGTCTACATTTGGGTCTTGATGAGTAGTCTTGCCTTTATCAATGACTTGCTTTGCTAAGATAATGTCCCGATATCTAAGGGGGTGCGCCGATGCCGGTGAGCCTGTGAATCTGTTCAAATGCCATGAATATTTTCAAAACTATCCTCATGTTCAAATAAGAGAAAGTTTGTCCTGCATATGCCCTAAATGTTAGCCACCATCACGACCATCCACTCGCACAAAACAACGTTGTCGGACGGCAGCGGTGTTTGCGTTTTTTCCGAGGTCGGTATTTCTATACTAAACAGACACTCGGAGAACTAAATTTCGTGTTTTCAAAGCTTTATTTCCTTTGTGTATAGCAGCTGTGTGACTGCTTGGTACAGGTCGTATATATATTGCGCCGCGAGCGCCGCCACACACATGTGACAATAACCCTCTTTTTACCGCCATCATTTTCTTATCGGTCCAACGTGTTTTTTTTTAAACTTTCCAGAAAAAAAATACCGGTTTTGTACAGGTACACCTTACCGATACCCACCCCTACCCTTTATGCAGCACCAAATGTAATATCAAATGCGAATTACCACAAAAGCGTTACAAAGAAAACAAACAGTTAAAACATAGAGCCTAAAATGACATGTTCATGCCAGGTGTGAACGTTTACAAGTCACCCGTCATCATTTATTTAACATGACGACTGCACCAATTGCCAGTTAATTCCTTTAAGATGTCAACTACGTACATATACATCTTCGTACCATAAGGCATAAACGACAACTGTCGATATATGTAGCGCACAGACAACACATCTGTAAATGCAATTGGCCGATAGATCTGTACAACGTGTCGACTAGCATGACAGAAGGGTACGAATATGTATATAAACCTGATTGAACTGTTATTCTCCCGGGCAAGGGGCAAAAATTGCGAACACAAAATTGGACTAACAAGTTTTCGAACTGATCAGGTCCAGACTTTCTGCAACATATATTCTATGGTCTACTGCCCACCGAGTCACGTGTTGTATCTGCATAACGTGACGTCACAGAAATTTCCCATTCCATGACAAAGACTGCAGCTGATAAGTCCAATTTTGTGTTGGCAATTTGCAGTTCAACTTTGATTCAGAGTGTGGTCCACCTTTCTGTGTCAGGCCAAAATGTAATGAAATTTGTGTTGTTGTTTTTATATGACAGGAAAACAACCGTTCCTGTTCATGGTCGGCGGGGAAATACAGTCATTGCTGGACGACTTTACGCGTGTGTGGGAGCTGTTTCAGAATAAGGCTCCGCACTGGATAGAAGGTTCAGGAGAACACACCAAGAGGGTATTAGAGGATGCGTTTGGCAACTTGGTATGTTAGACATAGGTATCGTGCATCTGAATAAAAGAAAATCTATAAATAGTGACAAAATATTGTACGTAATGCCAATTGGAACATAAGAAAACATAAAGATATGCATTTTCTTGAAATGATTTGAGGTTTAAATTCATGCGCGTAGACCTTAGTATAGTATGCGTAGAAAGTGGCAAATATTTCGGGAGGTGCTATATATCGAGATGTGCAGGTGAGGGTTCACCAGGTGCGGAGGGCGCCTCCTTAGCATATTGGTGGATGGTGGATGGTATAGGATATATGTGCATTACGAAACAGTATTCCTATGCCCTGGTCTATTTTTGTCTGGATACATGCATTCATGATGGACACATACACGACAAAACATATGTTGTCTACTACCAATCCACTTACTTATTCACTCCATAGCATACTCCGTTGCAAAAGTCTTAACAGGTGCGCACATCTACTCGAAAGCACCAAAATTTCGACATGTTTATGTACTAAAAATAACCTATGACATATCATAAACCTAGGTATAGCCACTCTCATTTTATATGAAGAACACTCAGAGGATGAAAAATCGTTGTCTAGATAACTCCTCCCGATAGCGCCTCCCGAAACTTTGTCCGCATACTATACTACTAAATAGAGATTTATACTACTATGTAGTGTTAAAATGCTGTTTGATTTCTCTGTTTTCTTTATAATTAGAGATCAACTAGAAATGAATTAGTCCGCACGGTGAATGAAGCATTGCAAGAACTACAGACGCCACTAGAGACTATTGGTGACCTCGCTGGCCCCTTTCTTGAGGCTTATGTTGCGACTTTGGGTACTGTCAAGTCTATAGAGCGGTGCTTCGAGTCATTGAAGAAAGGGTATGTTGATCTTTCAACTGTATGGTTGGAACTGAATTGTTTTGTCAACAGCGAACAGTTTTTTTTTTCGAATTGACACTATCTAGTTTCTCAAAATGGGGTATTCGTTTAACCCTATCCAGACTGGGCTTTTTTGGTATATCTGGGACTGGGGGGGGGGGGGGGCTGATTCGGCCCCCCCTCATAATTTCCGAACGGTATTATGTATCATCACCAAATTTGCAGGGAGTGATATTCACGTCAAGTTTTATAATTCCTGTAATTTTGGTGACGTTATGAAGTAATATGACGTAATTATGACGTCATCGATACGATTTTATAGGCTAAATAGGGAATTCCCGTAATATCTAAAGGAATTAAACAAAACGGTTTGTATTATTCATTTTAAGGTATGCAAAGGCATACAACGTCAATGGTAAGTGCGTTGACGTCAAAATGACGTCATAAAATGGCGTCATGTGTTGTTAGCGATCCCTTGGGATCCGCCATCTTGGATCGGCCATTTTGAAATTTTTAAAAATCCTTTTTTTCCACTTATGACCCCAAAGGACACTGAATATAGACTTAAACCGTTAATTTAAATGTTTCTGGTAAAGAAAATGTCAGGTATTGACGATTTAAAGTTCGAAAAAGCCTGCTGATACCTGAAATACTGATATAGTCCGCCATCTTGGATTTTGGCTGATTACGTCATCAAATTAGCATGAATTATGAATATTAAATCAGGAAAGTTACATCTAATTACATGTTATGTTATACATGTAGGAAAACTAGTGTAGTTGTGGAAGAAAACCCGAGAAATATCATTGTTTTAAAAAAATTAATGTTTTTTGCATAAAATGCCAGTCAGAAACCCGTTGCCATGGCAACATGAAAAAATCATAAACTTAAACCATTATTATTAAATTGTTGCCAACAAAATTTTAGGAAAAGTCACCAAGTTTGGTTGTCCTAGCATACATCGTTCGGCAGAAATACGATGTCAAAGTTGCCGCGGGCACTTTTAGCCCCCCCCCCCCCCCCCCAGTCTGGATAGGGTTAAGGTTAGAGTGCTTCCAAAATAGCAAATTGTATATATGATTCTCGTAACAGTTCTATGCATAGAATAAAGTGATTTGTATGCGGAAACACAGACAAGCACTTATAATGCAAACATGTACACACACACAACCCCCCCCCCCCCCCCACACACACACACACACGGTCGCGCCGAAGGAGGCGGGTCATTAACCATATCATCTATACCATCAATCTTTGACAAATGCATGGCTGATAACTAATATGAGCGCAAGAAAACCCTTATATTAAAATCATTGCAAATTGTATAGATAATGCAAAGAAGTATATAGATTAATTTGTGTAATTAATTGCGCATCGCCGGTGTGTTTTTAACATCTTTCTTGTTATTTATAGCATGGCTGTACGTGCAATTGAGCTCAATGTGGAATTTTCTGCCATATATGTTTGTGTTTTGTGTGTGCCATTGTTGTTCTTGATAGTGGTGTTGTTGCCGCTATTTTTATTGTTTGGCCAGCTTAGGCACACTCAGATAGCATTGTCACATTCCACTGGCTAATCCGCATTGTGGCCTGCCCTCAATGTACTGAACATCTGTAAATGTTATCAGGTACGAAACTACCCGAGGAATCATACAAAAAATCTTCGGACCAAAGGCATCATCGAGATTTCCCCAAAAGAAACTGGATCCTGAAATATGCGGAGGTGGCCTGTATCCCAGTTTCGGAGTTGGTACAAAAAGGCACGACAGTAGAGGCATCGACCTGGTACTACCAACAGGACAGGAGGTAAGATATATTCTTTCCGAGATGATGATAAAAGCAAGATACATTTCTTTGCATAGTATATACATCTAAGCAAGCCAAATAGTAGTAAACGTCATGCTTGTACCCGCGCGCCTTTAACATCTAAAAGGCCAAATTCATGTTATGATTATAGACTAGTGCTAGCTTATCATAGTATATTATGTGGGTTTTTTTTCAAACTGTGACGTTTTCCTGTTGTGACCTGTACTGAACCCAGTGGCTATGTGTGTGCAATAAAGGTCTTCATTCATTCATTTAAGTCCTTACAAGTGCTGCTATATCCACAGTGGTTTGTTAAAATCTATACATCCAGGTTGTTGCCCCGTTTGCGGGAAAGATCACTTCCATCACCGCACAGAGCATCGCTATTGCAACAGACGAAATGGAAGGCATGGAGGCAATAGTAGAAGGAATCAACCTCAAGAATTCAATCAAGTCGGACCAAAGGGTACTCAAGATAAACCTCCCTCAAGCTAGATTTTGCACTAATATAAATTTCTTCCAACGGATTTTTCAAAAAGGTTTTTAAAGCCTAGCTGTTAACAATATCTTTCAACAGATCTAGAGTTGTAGGTATTAGAGAGAAGATGCAATTGCTATATGTCCGTATAAACTATTTTTGTGTAATGATTATAGAAATTGTCATTACTCGGTAAATGCATGTCGATAAGGCAAGACGATTTTTCGCCGTTTTAACTTCCTCAATTTCTACTTTGACTTAAAGGTATAAAAGAAAATTCAGTTTTGTTCAATAATATCAAAGCAATTATAATTGTTTCATCATACAGGTCGATAAAGGAGACACCATTGGGACAGCAGGTTCTACGGGTTGCTCAAACAACACCATTCACTTTGCAATAAGGGAAAGAGGGTCAAGCAAATATGTGGACCCCACCAATTACGTCACTGTTCCGGGAATGATGAGACCAGACGAACAACCAAAATGGATTCAAGGATGTGACAGATACTGGCTTACATTTCTGGTAACAGTTATTGTTAAGATAGCTAAATATGCAATCAATATTACGTGACATAACTCATTAACATTAGCAATTAGATCACAATATGTCACAGAAACGTGATAGAAGATCCATCGTGTGCATATATTAATTGGCATTGTGTGTCTGTTCATTGTTAATGAGACATCATGTATTCATACGGTTTATTTTGCCTTAATATCAAAAGTTTAAACTTGGCTTTTGCTAGAATTGATGAGCTATTAGTCTTATTTATACCTAATGGTCGATAATGTAGAATGTCAAGGAACCCATGTTTATAGTATTGCAAAGAAAACAGCAAGTCTACACACATGACACTTTTTCCTTGTTCGAAACAATAGGGCAAAACAATCGCCAGTGGAAAAATTACGGGAGGCGTAATCGTGACAGACGAAACCCCGGTGGCACCCACGGCTAATTCAACCAAGACATCAAGGTGATGCGACATAACGTAGAAAGGAATTATTTAGAAATGTTCAATGTGTTTAGATTTTTAGTCTTTATAAGAAACGTGTGATTATTCAAATATCTTTACCTTCACTTCGCTCACTCTGTGGTTTTATTCGGTGGTTATAGCACATGACTAGGCGTTATGACACCATGTACACCTCGTGGCGGGTCATTAACCCTTAATTGAACAAAAGGTGTCTTAGATATGTGACATACATATATAAAAAAAATATCAATTATGAAAATGAAGACTTATTTGCTAGTATCTAATCAATGATTAAATACTATGATTCCATAGATGTCATTGATGGGGATTTCATTCTTGCGGCTTTCGGCATTTTAGTAAATAACATTTTGAGACAGGAACATGCAAATTAGGGCCTAATTTACATAATTTGGGAGGAAATAATACAACAGCATTCATAAATTTTACAACTTCTTATTTGTGTAGAGAAGACGATCAACTGACAACATTTATGCAAATGAGGACCTATCTGCATGGTCAATGAAAAACGTTTTTACGTCATCGTAATAGGCAATCATTATTTGGCAAAGGTATAAAGGCCCTGTCACACTTGTGCGTATAACATGAGCGTGTGAGTTGCGTGTTAACATTTTTGTCATACGCCGGCGTGCGCCCAACACTCACCTAATGCGTTTCTCAATCGTTTTGTGATAGTTTTAGGCACGCAGGCACACGCAAGGCACGGCCCAGCACGCCTGATAGTTTTGAAGCTACCCAAAACTTTCGTGCGAACGCTGGGACGCAGCTCAGACGTTATAAGAACGCAGTTCACACGTCCGACATCGGTCGAATAAGGTACGAGGGCGCTTTGTGGTTGCGCTCCAATCGCCGTAATACGCTTCTCTTGCGGCACGATCTCTGCGCAGCGACCACATCGCGCACTTGCAGCGCAGATACAACGCATGATGGTCGACCGTATAGCGAATAAGAATATACGTCACGAATTAGTGTCGTTCGTTCTGCGATCGGGCAGCGTATTGCACGTACCAGTAGCGTCTGACAAACGCACAGATAGCTAACGGATATCGTTAACATAGCGTGCTCGACGAACATCCGGGGCATATTCCAGATTTGGTATAAATACGAGGGCACCTTTGACTCCAGGGTGCATAGAACTTCCAAACATGGCAGATCCAGGCCATAACCGGCGACACCTCATGCTTGCTGTCATCCAACACCAGCATGATATCGTCAACCTACAACTCCATCTCCTTCGTCAAAGAAAGAGAAGAAGGAGAAGAGCACGCCAAAGGACCGTCTGGGTCCGGCCGTGGATAGAGAGAAGACAACAGTTTGGGATCTATCACCGATTGATGGTGGAGCTACGAAACGAAGACACAGGGGCCTTCCATACTTACACTTCTTATTTGTTGTGACACGTGCCGGACAAGTGGCAAAAATCCATTCTTACCTCTCAGTGAGGTCCTTGGGCCCATCTCCGCTCTTCCTCTTGTGTAGCCGTGTGAATATGTCCTTAATTGACCTCCACTTTCAAGTAGGTGGCTATCTTCTCTAGCTCTTTCGCCTTTTCCTTTTTATAGAGCTTCTTTTAAATCTGTACGTTTGTAGCGGATCAGCTTACTGTTCCAGAGGATATCGTTCTCCTTGATCCATTCCACCAAAGCATTTTCTACCTCAGCATCTAGGGAGTAGCTGGTCTTATTTGCTCGTGGCTTTTTGGGGGGGGGGGGGGTAGCAGACGAGGCCTGAGGTGATTGTGATCCGGAGGTCTGCTCCTTCTCAGCACCCTCGTTTGCAGGTTCGTGACCAGGGGAGTGAGACTGGACAGCTTCGCCTGATGGGGCCGGGGGACTGTCTTCAGTACCATGGCCAACACAACCACCACGGTTACCTACAGCATCAGGGGTGTTAGACGCCTCAACGGGTGGTCCAGAATTAGACGAGCCACGGCCACGGCCATGGCTAGCGCGGGTGGAAGAGCCACGTTTCGGCCGGCGCCCCATGTTGTTCTTGTAGTCGAGTATGAACTTGTAATAAAAGGAAAAGCAGGCAGCAGCTGCCGTTTCAACTCATCTCATACCTGGGGTACGTTCGTAATTCGATTAGCAGTCGTCGGAAGTGCGCCAGGCATGCGGCCGGCAGTCGTTATGGGCATTCGGAATGCGCTCAGCACACGCACCTGATGCGCAGCTATTCGCTGCAAGGATAAGAGTATTGCGCACTTCATATGCGAATTACACGTGTCTCAAACGCGTTGGATACGTTAAAGTCGTTATTCACACGCTATATGTGCGCCGCGCATAACTGGAAAAAAATTGATGTTTTGAGCGTACAACTGCGTGTTGTCAAAATTCAACACGGAACTCACGCGGAATGGCTTATACGCACAAGTGTGACAGGGGCTTTAGGTCGTGAAACATAACTTTGTGATAATTCAGTGCTGAATTTGTTGTTATGTTATATCTATTATTTTTAAACAATACGTACTACAACATTTTAAAACTAAAATGATTTGTCTTTGACCACCAGCGTCAGTCCGTCAATTGCCGATGTAAATGGAATGTCCGATCAAAGACGTGTCAGGAGAGATATCGCACAATCTCTGAGAGGCAATACAGGTAATATTTTATAAAACATTTCTCAAGTCAGATTACAAATGGATAGCTGACCACATACAAAGAAAGAATGTGTAGCTGTCAATTGTTTCAATTATACCTACCCATAAAGCCCCCATTCCACTGGGACGGCGCTCTCGCCGCGCTCTCACGGCGACCTCAATTTGGCTAGATCGCCGTGAGAGCGCGGCGAGTGCGCCGCGGGAGCGCAGAGGGAGCGCGGCGAGAGCGCCATGCGCGCCATGAGCGCCGTAACCATGGCTATGATTTTGAACATGTCCAAAACAGTCGCCGTGAGCGCGCCGAGGATGGCGATGGGATCAAAGGGCCACAGCGAAAGATCAAAGGGCCACAGCGAGCGCGCAAGGATCACAGCGAGCGCTCTACGGGGATTGGTCTTGACTGTAGTTCAAACAAATTTCATTCTTGAAGTGGTGTATCTTGAATTTCTGGGAATTTTCTGGTCAAATCATAGTTTTGCTCATGGGTAATACAAATTGACGAATAACTACAAGTACATGTTTCCATTCAATAACCTCCAATTTGTATTGTCAGTGGTTCAAAAAGTGTTTCAAAAGTCTGTGATTTACGTTGCTATTATAACGAAAAATGATAAAATATATCTATTGCAAACAGGTTGCATGACAGCCAACACAGAAAAAGCAAGTTGAACATGTATATAACTCATACCCCCATTCCACTTGGACGGCGCTCTCGCCGCGCCCTCACGGCGACCAGAGCGCCGTGAGAGGCGCCGATTTCCTGGAAAACATGCTCAAGTGGAATCTCTACGGCGACCTCAGCGCGACCAAAATGTCAAATGTCAGCACCTTTTTATGAGCGACCAAAGATTTCACAGATCGCTCAACGAATTCTAGAGATAAAGAACGAATTTTTTTTTTCGTTTTGTGTGCTTTGTTGTCTTCTCAGTCATACCTTTACCACTTGCATCATATTTGAATGATAACATCAAGGGGAAAACAGATTCAATTTTCATCGCTGCACGGTCGCTTAGTGTGTGTCTTAATTTATATATTTGTTCAAATATGTTTTTTTGTCTGTCATGTAACCTGTTTGCTATAAATATCTTTTATCATGCTACGTTATTATAGAAACGTAAATCACAGAATTGTGAAACACTTTTTGAACCACAGACAATAAAACTTGGAGGGAATTTAATTTGAATGGAAGCAAGTACTTGTAGTTATTCGTCAATTTGTAATACCACTAGGAAAATTTTGATTTGACCACAAAATTCCCAGAAATTCAAGATACACCGCTTCAAGAATGAAATTTGTTTGAACTACAGTTAAGACCATACAATCATTCGATCCTCGTAGAGTGCTCGCTGCGATCCTTGAGCGCTGCGGCCCTTTGATCCCTCGCTGCGGCCCTTTGATCCCATCGCCATCCTCGGCGCGCTCACAGCGACTGTTTTGAACATGTTCAAAACCATCGCCGAGGTGACGGCGCGCATGGCGCGCATGGCGCTCTTATCGCGCTCCCAATGCGCTCTCGCCGCGCTCTCGGCGCTCTCACGGCGCTCACGGCGCTCTCACGGCGATCTGGCCAAATTGACGACGCCGTGACAGCGCGGCGAGAGCGCCGTCCTAGTGGAATGGGGGTCTCAAGACACACACTGAGCGACCGACCTTGCAGCGACCAAAATTGTATATTTTTCCCCTTGATTTTATCATTCAAATAGTTGAGTGATCCGTGAAATCTTTGGTCGCTCATAAAAAGTTGCTGACATTTGACATTTTGGTCACGCAGAGAGCGCGCAAGGGTCGCCGTAGAGATTCCACTTGAGCACGTTTTTCAGGAGTTCGGCGCTCTCACGGCGCTCTGGCCAATTTTAGGTCGCCGGGAGAGCGCGGCGAGAGCGCCATCCAAGTGGAATGAGGTATAATTGATGTGCATCTTATATGGAAACATTTATTACTTACGATTGAACCAGCTTTTTTGCTTATCATGTCATTAATTGACGCTAAATGAGAGTAGTAAATGTCTTAGTAATTTTAATCATTTCATAGATTTTCTAAGGATGCTTGGAGTTGACGAGATAACAACAGACGTGATAGAGAATTTCTCTCTAAAAATACAAGACATCAAAGTGTCAACCATTGTAAACATTCTGGACATGGCTGAACTGGGAGACGAAGTACGAAATATCTTGAACATCTTAGAGGTAAGGTTCTTCATATTGCTTCTTTCACTTATCGTTGTGTACACTTTTTAATATATTCTTGAGATTTTACAACATTTACTTTACTTTTACTACATGTTAAGATGGGCGTTCAAAATTTCTGACCGGCTCAGTATGCGTGGTGAATGTGGGCATTCGTAAACTAGATTCTTCGAGAACATTAGAAATTCACTTTTCCTAGCTTTCGGCTCACTGATTGAAAAGATGGTATTTTTTATGACGACTTCTCTCTTTGGTCGCAACTTCTACGTCACGATACCGGTATACCCCGAATTCGTCGAATTTCTGTCGAGTCTTTGCATTTTGGCATACTGCTTACTGTTTTTCAATATAACTATTGGTTCAAAGTACGTGCTTGAAACTAACTTTGTATTTCTTATCATTCCAGCTAAGTCTAGAGTCCTGTAAATTACCAAACAGCATGGCGGACCAGCAATTGCGATGGGAGCTTAAAAAGATGGGAAAGTCAACAACGGGGTCACGTGATTCACTTCTTCAGAGGTATACTGCCTCCGAAAATCGTGAGTGGCAGTTAACATTTGTGTTTCATGAGCTAGCATGTATATTCTTTAAATTGCACGTACAGAGTGATTGTTTTGTTCTCAATAACCTTATTTACCATAGCGTTGACGTTAGGATGACGATGAGTAACATCTTCTGAGAAAAGAATTAAGGACATCCGGCTTGTATTTTGACTAACTGCTGCTGCAAGCCCATGCCCTTATCTGCGATAATGTATATTGTTTATTTTGTGCATCGTGGATGATGTACATATTTTTTGATGTTCCCTTTTCTGTATCCAGGATGTCCTAGCATTTCCCAGCATCTCAACAACTTGGACTCCATGCACTGCCGCATGCAGGATGATTGCCTTGGCCTTAGCTGCTGCCTGTCCATCCACATACCACCATATAACGTCTTTACTGTCAAAGCTTCTGTAAGCTTCGATCCTTGCACCATGACTCTTACGATGAAAATTGGGCAGCTGACGGAAACGAAAAACCTGTATCCTCTTGGATTCGGTATGTTCACCAAAATATATTATGCCTTATATCTACCTGAAACAAGAAGCAACGCAGAGGTTGACAAATGCTAGCCAACGATGACAATTAACTGCATGCAGGCCACAACATGTGTGTAGTATACACTTAACCATGTAAAAATATTTTCTCTCTTGCAGTATTCTAAGTAAGACGATTTTGCTTTGAGTGTGTCATGGGTACTAATGCTTTATAGGATCATAATTTTTATGTAACATATCAAATAAATGTATCTTTTGAAACTAGATTTTTCAAATAAATTATTCAGGGAAAATCATGACTAACGGAATAGAAAAACAAACCAAGACAAATTATTGAGTCTTAGCTGGCATGAACAGAAAGTGTGTGCAAATTGATAGATAAATAAATCCCCCGCCTTTATATTTTGCAAATCAAACATTTGATGGTTCACATCCACATCCCAGGAAGAACTGAATTGTCACTGAATCGTTGATATCATTTTATTTATACACAAAATTTATAGCTTAATTAGGTCTTAAGATGAAGTCCATATTCACCCTGATGCTTCTCTAGCTTCCCCCTCCGAGGTTCAATTAGATGTGCTTTTAAAGGACTGGAAATTTAAACGCCAAAAGCGTCTTGACCGGACTATGCAATTTTTGCCAAGCAAAATGATATTGCTCTTTAAAGGTGAGACATTTTCTGTAATAACCATTCTTCGAGAAAGAGACAGCATAGGCGCATTCCTATTAAAACATGTAGATATGTTTCCTCAACATCATCACAAAATAAACATCTATATTCAATCAGAATATAAGCTTGAAGTAATGTGTTACACCATGAATATCTATGAAGCTTTCGAAACTGGAAACACGGTCTAGGTGTATCAAAATAATATCATCAGGACTGCATAATTTTACTCTAGTATAACTTGACTTGTATACAAGAGAAAGTATAGGTTAACCTAAACCATTTTCGGATTATGTGCATACTTAATTCCTTGATAGCATTTAAATTAGTATTTTTTTCAATTTCGATGGCATCGAAGCAATCATCTACTAATATTGTAAAAGAATGCAGATGTTAATGTAATGTAAACATTCCATTGGTAAAGAGGGCATCATCTCCAGAGGAATATGTTTCTGAAGATGATTTTTCTTAACCCAAAAACATAATTTTATTGACAAATTTACCATGAAGTTGGACTACACAGCAGTTGCATTATACAGCATCAATCTTCTGATAGCCCCCCGAGTACCGATTCATGTTGAAAATATACGATCATGGCGGAACTCACAAGGCTTTCAATGTTTGATAAATACACATAAATTATCCAAATTGAAACCATCATTTCCATTAAATTGTAAATACCTTCATTGCCACATTTTCTCGACCGTCATTCCAAATAAAGGAGAAGACTGTCATTTTTTTTGCAGCAGAGGAGGATGACTACACTTTTGACAAGTATTGGACCCTTTTTGATTCCGTAAAGCTCCTAAGAAGGTTCAGCATCAAGAGAAAAGTTTCCTTTGTTGAGGTAGGATCTACGCATACCTAAAATAACCTATTTATTAAACAAATACTATCAATATTCAAATCGTTATATATCACAACCAACATTGTAACTTGATCTATCCTTTCGTTTTATTTTAGGAATTACGAGTTACCTATGTCAAATGTATGTGAAATCAAAACAGGTCAAAGAAGATTTGACATTTGAAACATGTCTTTCTAGATAGGTTTACTCCGGTGCTTTGATTGGTGTAAACTAAATTACATAACCCTAAGCGTTTTCCTGATACCTTTGTCTATATGTGAGTGGTCAGTCCAAGAGTCAGTGAGGTACTGTGTTTTTTTCGTGTTATTGTTTTTGTATAGTATATGTCAGCAATACACAGCAATCTATACAGTATTAGATTATGCAACCCTCTTTCAAAATTATTGTCACAGATAAACCTGGCTGTGAAGGTCTGTGCCAAATGCATCTGTCTACCATCTATGGAAATCTTAAAAGGTGTTCGAATCGGCATCCCTTCTTGCCCGAGTGGAGGACTAATACCGTCTGCTAAAAGAGGTACCCTTTTTTCTCTTGTCAAATGAATTATATCTTGCACATAGTATATCCAATGTGTTCTTTCTCCCAATGACTTTTTTCAGGCCCCTTGCCTATAACTCGTGAACAATGTGTCAACTGATCATTGAAATGGGAGAGAATATTGATCGCGTGAAATCGCTATTTTAGTGACTGGCAATGTAAAGGCTAAATGTGCTACCCAAAAGACTTCGAGCAAGACGTTTGTTAACATTTTTATGACACCGCATTACTAATCTACAATCTTATATTTTCAACGCGTAGTCTAAAATCTCCAAGAGGTTTGTTTATAATATAGTTATAACGTCAACACTTATAATTCTCAAGGGGGAGCCTAAGACTGTTACAATAACCACTGACATACACAATGTATACGTGGCGGAATTCTGAGAGTTGACGTTGCTGTAGTAATGGAACTTGAAGAACTATATAATTTGAAAAATATGGTCTACTTTCTTGGATTATAGCCGCCGTTGACATCTGCATCTTGGCATGAATTACGAAAGTTGAATTAACTTGCGTTAGTCGGAATAGATCTTAGAAAACAAGGATATTTTCAGGAAAAAAAATTGCAAGGTATAGATCAAATCAATGGAGATATGTGAAGTAAAAATGACCAGGCCGAAACGCCTTACCGCGACAACAGATGATGATGAACACTGTTGTCAGATACATGTTTGGTATTCTCATAAAGTCTGTTGCTTACAGGTCAGAAATTATACGACTTGGAAATTGCACCATGTATCAAAAGCCACTCACCTTCCGAGTAGGTTTAAATTAGATACTTACTTTTACAGTGAACTTGATGAAAATGACAGTGGGAGACCTAGAGAAAGAGATTTCATTCTACCGTCCCGGCAGCTCGAGTCAGGATTTTCCTGGACGGGATTTCAGGGAGCTATCAACACAATTTTCTGGTATTATCAACGGAGTTAGGACAGCTATTAAAGGAGAGGTGACCGACAAGCTTCTTTTCTTTACTTTTTAAACTGAAGTAACATTGATTATGCGTGAAAGAAATACTGCCGATATTAAAACATACTGTTATAGTGAGGTTACTTTTATCATATGTTGGCTTGTTATTGTTTACTACTGCCACTGACTTAAGTAAATTGAACGTAATTTTTATCACCTTTGGCTGTGCTACATTTTTGCTGTAAACGTAATTCTCATCTAAACAAAGGTTATATGATTACTTTTATCATAACATTGTAATTGAAATCACACGATAACAGAAATGCAATAATACCTGTACATACCTTCTTTATACATTGCAATTGTTTATTTTCCAGTTGATACAGTCTATACAGATGGACATGCAGGACCTAGGGATTGAGCTGAGTATGTTTGACATTTTCCTGACGGGAACCTTGAGTATGGGACCATGGGACAAAACATTCTTTGACGAAAAGGTTAAATTCAAACTTGGGGTGATTCCTATGTACCTAGGTAAGTGTTTGTCACTTCTCCTCTCTACGTTAAAAGCAAAGGACAGATAATATATATAAATCACAATCATGATGATGATGTAATGTCTTGGTAATCGTTGACGAAACGACGGACGAGAACAACAGCATATAAATCATCTGGGTTTAGTTGGAACCTCCAGATGATAACAAAATATCTCTTGATTTGACCATCAGACATTGGATCTAGTAATTATCACATCTTGCTAAGTAGCAAAAGCACAGCCCTGCGGGTAAACCTGCCGCCGTGCCTCGTAGAAATATACTACGACATAGCGGATAAAGCTAGATCTCAAAAATTTTGTCATTATGAAAACGTTCGTGTCATTGACTAAAGTCATAGTTTGTAGCTGTTTGGCCTATATGTTGTTCATTCTTAGTTATTTCGGATTACTGGCTATGGACAACATTCCTGTGCCTTTTTTACACATGCCACAGTTAATCAATCGTATGTCCATAATCCGAAAAGTGACGTCAACGAAAAGGTGGCTTCCTTCGTTGAAAACAATGCTGGTGCCTACTTGCCATGGAAAATATCGGTTAATGAAATGTATTACTTGAAAAGTATGGCGATATTGATCTTTAGCCGTCGCTGATAAAGTTGAAAAGTATGGCGATATTTATCTTTAAACGTCGCTGATAAAATTTCTGATTAATGATTGACATCAGATCTACAGGTTTATTTCCCCTAGAACTTCATGTCTGACCTGACATGAGTTGCACGAAGAGTATCCATTTCTGCCCAATCGTGCACTACTAATATGCTCTAATTATCTTTCAAGGCATTACAGGTAGTGGGTTTATCAGCGTGAAAGTGGAAGCGGGAGTATCTCTGATAAGGATGGCAGTCTATGTAAGTAACAATATACGAGGGGTGATCAATAAGTTCTAAGCCTTATCAAGAAATATAGTGTTATAGTACTTTATAGTCTTTTGTTGATATAAGCCAAATATGAAATATCTGTGGCCATTACTTTCCAGTCGTAGTACATTTGAAGATCAGCAGGTAAGTCGTGAGAGAAAAAAAGGGTGAACTGTGGTCAGAGCTGTGTGAGTCGAGATCCTCATGCCATGATTTGGCACAAAATCTTCGAAGACATTCAAGTTAAAGTCTTTTTTCACCCTGAAAGTCGAGTTGAGGGGAGGTGTCACGGATTGAAAAAAAAAAAACATTATACATGCAATATGTCAATGTACATTATCATTATGTATAATGAGCATTCCCCTCGTATTTCAACTAGAAAAAAGGGGCTATCTGACTTTCGGCAGAGCAAGTTGCCTCACACATATCAGGTCGTGATCTTTGACGAAATAAGATGACTAGTAAGAAATAAGAAACTGATTTAATTTGCATGAATAGTAATAACATTATAAAATAACATCTTAAAAATTCGAAGCATTCAAAGATAGAACTGTTTAACCACATAGCATGTAATCCTTGGGTGATATTGATTTTCTTATGATTATTTGCCAATGATACTGTTATCTTTATTTTTATGAATATTACTTATATCTACACAGTAGCTCATTTCTGTTTCCACCTTAAGTTATTGTTTTGCATCCGTGGCTTATGTTATATTCCTGTACTTTGTGTTCTCTTGTTTTCTATTATGTGTTGTTTCATTTTGTGAAATGCAATAAAATAAAACTTATAAAAGCAAAAACACATTATGTAACCGACTACATCGATATATTCAAATTATGCAAATGAGGCCCTCATTTGCATAATCATCGAAGTAGTAAAATTCAATAATGGGAAACGATAGGGTTTCATACTTACAGTATTTGGAGATAACGTGATAGTGGGCATTGCATTCGCATAAATGATGAGGAAAAGGTAGAAAAACCTTATTTTCTAAGATAAGATATTCATACTTTTGCTATTTTGGTGGAAAATATTATCCACTCGTAATTTATAATTATGTAAAAAACAGCTCATTTGCATATTCGATGTGGAAAATTAATACTGCGTCAATGAAAAAGGTAAACATCATTTGTCGAATGTATGATGTCGTTTAAATCTAATCCATTCATTCATTATTACTGGTCATGATTGTTTGACATATCTTTACAGGGTCAAGTAACGCCTCAAGTGGGCGCCATTGTTGCTGGAAGTCTCGGTATAGGTACCCCACTTCTGAGTGCAGAGCTACAGTTGAAAGGACATCTCCTGACAACCAATTTCCCAACAAGGGCAGAAATAACATTCACGAAGTTCCCACTAAATGTCGGGTCAGCAATCTTTGTTGCTTTTG